>NT_177474.1:1125251-1201788 GCF_000188095.3 Bombus impatiens
GTCGGCGATCGAGGCGTACGACCTCGATCCTCCGGCCAAATACGTTCAAGCTGCTGTAATAGAGTGTTGCAGAAATCTGGAAAGTTACACGCTTCCCTTGACGCTTACGGTGAACCAGCTTGAAGAGGTGGAACGAGAGATCACCAGTGAATTGATGAGCCAAGAGATCTCGGCAATGGTGGCGGAGGGTAGCAGCGAGGACGAGGCCGGAACTTACTTTACCCTCAGCGAAATTCTGGATCAACCGAGTCCGATCAGGGCCCAACTGGCAGCAGCCGGTTTGCTATTGCCTATTACGGATCTTGAAGTTCACGATGACAAACGTCTTCATGGGAAGCACTGGCCTTACGGCCGAGGAGTTTACGTCGCCTCTGCCGGTGACCTAGCTGCTTGGGTGAACGTCCAGGATCACCTGAGGGTTATTTGTCGCACCAGCGAGAACAGACCGGGTTCGATCGGTCGTGGCTACGTAAGGCTGGCGAAGGTGATGACGATGCTCGACGAAAGAATGAAATTCAAGAGAGACAAGAAGCTGGGCTTCCTCGGCGCACGACCGTACGCCATTGGCAATACTCTTAGGTTTAACGCGATAATCAGGTTCCCGGAATTGTCGAAGGAATTTGATCATTTGAAGCATCTGTGTGTAGTTCGTGGATTAAGCATACAAGAAACAGCGAAGCGGGATATGGTTCGAATCGGTAACCAGCAATCGTTGAGTATTACCGAGCTGCAGACCCTTCAAGATTTCTCCAGAGCTGTTCTGAATATCCTGGCGTTGGAGAAGGAACTATCGATAAACAATTCGTTGAAGATTGCAACTTTGATCGCGGGAATTTTCCGCAAACGGAACAGTGCTAAACGTTTCCAGAATTAAAATCGTCGTGGAGAGGGGACGTTAAAACGATCAACGAAAGACTCTGTCTTTCCTCGTCCATGTTATTCAACGCTCCTACGCTACTTTTTTCCCTTCTTTTTCATTTTTCTTTTTTCCTTTTTCTTTTTTCTCGATAACCGAATAATACGCTTATACGTGGAATAATTCCGTGTGTGATAATTCCGTATATCGAGCCGATGCGTCGATTGACCGTCCATAAGCAAACTAAAGTCGAAAGTGGAAAGTGGAAAGTCGAAAGTCGAAAGTGAGAGGAGAGAAAAGGAAAGAGACGGGTTGGGACGTTGGAAAGACGTGTGCGAACGTTATTCTATTTCTCGTGCACCGAATTAATTAAACGAAAATGAAAGATTAGCTGCTCGCAGGGACGCTGGATTTTGTTCGTTAGGTTAGTAAAATGAACCATTGGTATATGGTACATGGGCAATTGTTAAGACGCTTTGACATGTTGTCGCACGACACCATGCTTGTCTACCTACACGTAAAGTGTGTATACGTACCTAAAAACGGGCTAAAATCGGCTACACAGAGATTCTATATAAATTGAATAATATCGCAAGATGATTTATGTGTCATGCACGAGCTGTTCGATGTTCACACGAAACAGAAATGGCGTAGCACGTGTCTTTCCAACTTGAACCGACGAACCGTACGTTTTTACGAGTGGCTACTGGTACGCGAACGATTATACGTAAACGAAAATCCTCTATCGCTTCTATCGCATCTATCGCTTCTATAGCTTCTATCGCTTCCATAGCTTCTATCGCTTCTTATCGCTTCTGTCGCTTCTGTCGCTTCTGTCGCTTCTGTCGCTTCTATCGCTTCTATCGATGTAACTCCTATCGTAAAATTCTCTTACTCGTGTGTAAACCTGCTTCCGCATACCGAGATCGTGGTATCGTGCTAGATTTGTTTGTGCGCAACGCGTTTTCCAAAGTGCAACCAACAGCTGTGCACTCAATGTTCACAATGCACCTATCTTTTCCGAAGAATTTGCTTCTTTCTTATTTTCAAACAAGATGGATAAGATAAATAAGAAAAAACGAAAGCAAAGCATTAGGAACGTATTGCGCCTCGATCGATGTAAATTACATCGATGTAATAAATCGATGTAAAAGAAAAGCCAGAGATCCCATAATAATGATCGAATAATAATTTATTACGCTTTATAAAGCGGAGAAATAGGTGCAATATGTTCTGGCCTTTTGTATCTTCTAGTTGATGAAAATAAAAGTGTTGTTCGCTTTTCAGACGACAAGCCGGTTGATATAGCGATATTTCGAGAAGAAGAGGGTCGCTACTTGGCATCGTGTAAGTCGACGTTAAACGAACGAACACACGAACATTTCCATGATCCAATCGAAATATAACATAATCTCCAAGTTCATATCTTTATAGCACTCGGCGATCCATTGATCAGAGGTTTGACAGAAGTTGCCAATACCCGTCCAAACGATCCAGTTACATATCTGGCTACGTATTTATATAACTTTGCCAATAAGAGGAAAAACAGCGCGCAACAACAGGTAAATAATAACTCTAGATACATAGATGCGCGTACGAATAATTTTCATACACCAAGTATAGATAGCTGTACGATATGTTAGGAGCCGAACGTATTGATCATCCCTGATCGTGCCGAAGAAAACATAGAGAATATCGAAAATGAAAATGGGGACGAGGATGCCGGTTATCCAGAAAGTCCAGATTCCGACGTGCCAGAGTCAGCCTTTAGCAATCCAAACAGAGTGCGTCTAAACTATAGAATTAAACTATAGAATTTCAGAAGGGATTCAAACTAACAAAACTAACAAAACGATTTTTATGGAAAATCCTGTTCCTTCAGGATGAACACGGTCAAAGCGTTATTCACTTCGCTGCGATTCGATCTTACCCAAAGGACGGCTTGTTCCATTTGCTTCAAGAGAGCCAAGTTAACGTTGGTTTCAGAGACGAATTGTATAGAACAGCCAGAGACGTGGCTGAATTGGCAAATATTCGAGAAAATATGGACGAGATCGATCGATACGTAGCTTATTTGACAGCAAGAGGTAATACGTGCTTGCAATTGCGGACAAATTTCGAACAGCACTTTTATCAAGCTCGTTGTAACGTTTGTTCAGGTGAAACTGAAAAATTAGTGGAACTACTGTTAGAAGGGTACGACCATATTTTAGACGTGGAAGACGAAGGAATAAACATCGTAGAGATCGCTGCACAACGAAGAAGAGAGGCAACCGTACAATTTTTACAATCCATTCCAAATTACGTGGTAAAACAAAACGAATAATCTTATTAATCTTATTATATATAGCGGTTTTTCCAAGGGTGTAACGATCGAGAATAACACACGCTAAGGAGACGCTTTTACAGACACAACGTGAACAGGTGCACCGCGAAATCAGAACGGGCAACGTAGCGAGGGTAAAAGAACTGTTAGGTAAGAACAACGGAGGAGGAAAGTTATTGGCAATGGGAAAGAATTCGATGGGCAGATGCGCTCTCCACATCGCGGTGCTTCGCGAAAACGAAGAAGCGGTTCGCTACATTGCTAAAATGTATCCAGAAACTCTACGTATAGGTGACAATGTAAGAGTTCATTTCGAAACAGAAGCACAGGATTAATTTTATTCTTAAAGTAAAAATACCAAATCAGATTCGTTATTATCCGATACGTTTATACGTTTAACGCCCTATTTTTAGTTGGAGAGAACTGCCTTGCATTATGCAATGGGTTTACCATCTGTCGAAGAACTAAGCAACGTTCTTATAAAAGCGGGTGCAAAACGCATAGTCAAAGATTTAGTAAGAAATCTCTATCCTTCGTTCTAACCAACGATCGACGATTCGATGGAAATGATTGTTGCCTTGAATTTCCAGAAATCACGGCAACCCTCCTACTATTTCATGAACAAATCGGATATAGAGAGACTTCGAGAAGAAGAGGAAAGTTTCGTCAAGTAGATCGATCGCGCGATGCTGACCGATGCTGCGTACCGTGTAATTGTTCGCTTACACCTTTAAATACTTGGCTAAAATGCATGACATCTGCCATACATACATCGACGTCCTCTTCTGTATGTATTCGAATTGTCGTTTTTCACTGGTCTCTGAAATTCTTTTTCTCGAAATACGCCTGGCGTAACGAACAAGTAGAAAGCACTCACCTGACCCCGTGTAAAAGTTACGATTATGTAACAAATCTACGTCATGTAATATACAGTACGCTATTATTTAGTATTAATAATACAAATAACAAGAGTATTCAGTTCTCTCCCTATACGTTTCTTTCAATTACCTTCGCGCAACTTCTCCTTCTTCTTTCTCCTTCTCTTCCTTACTATCTACTACGAACTTTCAATTACATCGATTTAACGCATCTAAATATCGACCGATAAACGCTGTTCGCGATTAACTTCAGATACATTAATACGTTAGATTCTTCAGATACTTCAGATACGTTAATATCCATTGATCATAGGCGGACGAACGTCGAAGGTTGTAAAAAAGGGAAAAATATCTGCTAGGAAACGAAGTTATCTACTATACGTCGGTGCGTGTAGAATCGTTCTAATCGTACGATATGTCTTTTCTGAGACAACTGCTGTCTGTACCACACACACACACACATACACACACGCACGCACGCGCGACAGTCTGCGATCCAAAAGCGCTGCTCATATTCAATTCATATTCAATGATATTCGGTTCCGTCCGTCGCTTCTTTCTAATTCTATCTCGCTTCGAGTCGTAATAATGAAACTATGCGATCGTTCTTCAAACTTCAAACTGAAAACCACGTAGCTTCCCCGAGTTCCAACGAGTTCCAATCGATCGACCATTTAATCACTGACGAGACACAGCGCTTCTCTTACTGCTCATCCTCGGCTGACCTTGCGTTTTTCTGCCGACATTCGACGCATCCTGCTCCACGTCCTCGCTATCGTCGACGATTCGCTGCCACGGCGTAGGATTCACGTACGCTGGCTTGGCTTTTTGATGAGCTGACAACAGGTGAAAATGTCGTATTATTACATTTCTACCATTTGAAAGCATTTCTATACGTATATAAGACAAAATGAAGCAACTGACGCAGAAGCCCTTGCGTGGCAGGTTTCGGTTTGTTCTTCGCCATCTTTCGCCAGTTTTCGTAGGCTTTCGTGCTCTCCTCTAATCTCTTTTTCCTTTCTTCCTCGTGCTTTTTCCGCTTCATTTCCTCTTTCTTCTGGCATGCTACACAAACATCGTAAATGCACGAATCATCAACGAGACGAAGGAAAAACCCGATGCTTTCTTTACCTCTCTCTTCTTCTTTCTTTTTACGAGCCCATTGACGAAGATACAAAGTCTTCGCTACAGCCGCTTTATCCTCCAAATCTTTCAATTGCTTCTGAAACTCCAATTCCTTCTCTACTACAGCTTTCTTCTTCTCCTCTTCCTTCTTTTTCATCTCGGACCACTTGACGAAATTCTCCCTATCGCGGCATTCTCTTTCTTCCTTTTCACGAGCTAGCCTATCCTCCTCCATTTGCCTCTGCCGTTCAGCCTCGTCTTTCTCTCCCTTTTTCCGTCGCGCCATTTCTTGCTTCTTTCGCATCCACTCGCCGTAAGTGATCTTCTTGCCAACATCCGATTCATTCCGCCCGTTCCCCGTTATTCTCACATCGGATATCGACGAGGTAGAGACCTGCACGACTCGCTGTCCATTAAACGTATACCTATTTGATGAGAAATCGTATTTCGTCGGTCTTCGACTTAATCATTTTTCTACCGCGATTAAATATACAATAGAGATTTATATCTGTAGGTAATACAACATTTCGTACAAGATAACTACGTTTACGACACTACACGAGATACCTCTGCATTTTCCACTCGATATCCCTAGTAGAACAAAGATCGTAGCTATCGTCCGCTCTATCGGCAATTTTACAACGTCTCTCGATTCGATTCGAATGCTTACACGAGGTGACGGATTTGGAACGAACAATACCGGATCGTAAGGATGCGCATGTTGTCGGTGAATTTAACGAATAACAACGATACGTTTCTTCGGCTGAACCTTGGTCACCAGCGTGATCCATAAACGAAGCAGCCAGGTCATTGTTGATGGACAGTGTGGACATCATATCGCTGATTCCGGCGGAATCGCCGCAATTTCTCGCGAAACGTTCATCGTCTCTAGAACCGACCTTCGCTTCAATTTCCACCTCGTGTTCTACATCCTCGCCGTTCAATGTCTCCGCGTAAATTGCCGGATTAATGAATCGAACTTCCGTACCGGATCTAGAACTTGTAGGAATCGTACCACAGCGAATCGTTCCATTGCTTCGAGAGGTTCCAGTTCTTCTCCGACTATCATCGGACGCAACATTTTTCCAACGACTAGAACTGATCAGACATACACCGTTTCTGGCCTCAGCGTCGTTTACGCTATGCATCTCGTTAATATCATCTCTCTTACAATCATACCAACTGTCAACGTCGTTGTCCAACATCGTCAAGCGTCCTTAATTCTGGTCAGACAATACGCGATCAAGATTATTATATAACAGACAAGAGTATATCGAAATTTAATCACTCGTCACATATCGTTGGCTTCCGGTCGTGTCTTCCCACTAATCCCTCGCTGTCCCGATACAACTCGTGTACGCATATTCGTCCATCTTTCACGCGATGTTGCACTTTTCGTTTATACAAACAACAACGAATCCCTGTTAGCGACGTATTACCGGCACTACCGGCTTCAACTTGAAATTTACCGAGAAATTTGTACACGAGTACGTTCGCGCGTGATACCGCGGTCCGATTTCCAACTTTATGGAGGTGCGCACCACCTTCGATCCGGAACACCCTCCGTTAAGCGACACGCGATCCCACTTTACGTTCGCATTCGATAACTCACCTGATTGCTGATGTAGGCTATTCTGCTGATCGACCAACAAGAAAAACGGATCACATTCGATATCGCTTCGCGATATATTACGATATGCACGGTCGATCTTAACCATATCCTATACATATTTCATTTCGTTCCCTCCTGATCAAGACGACGGTATGAATATTTCAAACAAATATTAGAGAAACAATGTTCGCTTACTTTCAAAAATAATTCACAGATAATTACAAACAAAGTGCGCAGACTAAATTATTTTTTTTAAGGTAACTAACTACACTACAGACATATACAGTACTGTTTGTTCGCTAAAGTTCTTTATTTATCCTTTAACTTATCTATGTATCCTTATCATTAACTTGTGCTTAATCGATCTATCGCTTGATTCATGTTTTAACATGAATCGTGATATCAGGGAAATTAGCGTTCAATTGATATGATATTCCGCAAGTTCGACTCAGTCGCGTTATTCTGTCGTGTGATCGTAACATACTCTTCCGTAATCTCCTCTGGTTGTACCCTATTAAAGTACGTTTCTCGCCCTTGATGCACATAATACGTATCATCGAAATTAAAGTGCAGTCCGAGTACGATATTCAGTGCAGAGGCGTCATACGCGTGACAACCGGAATACCGATACTGTGGTTTCTTATTAAATCGGCAACCTGCTGATTGAGCTCCTACAATGATAAATTCCAATTACTTACGTACTACACCGTACGTCGCCGCCGTGTTTTAACGCAACATTTTAATACGTAGAAAAAATATTGTTCTCAGCATATATACCGATAGGACAAATACAATCTCTTGTCAGCGCACACTGAACCCATGGCAACATTACTTTCTCTCTAATTTCTTTAACATTTCTAATTACTAAGTGCGATGCTCTTATCAAAGGAAGAAAGAAGAAACTTTCTGCAGAAACGTGAAAATATTCGTACATCTTTGGGTGTGTTAAAGAGCTAATCGCATGCCTTGTAGGCCAACTTAAAATCCCAGATTTTGGTGAAAGATACTTTGAAATGTCTGAAGAATTCAAACGCATATTAGAATCCATATACAGTATATTTCCTAATGTGTTTAAAGCTGTCTGCAACATACGAAAAAAAACCGAGTAGCAAAATTCTTTGCTTCGCCTTACTTTATATACATACTTTATACACACACACACACACACACACACACGCACACGCGCACACACACACACACATATATTTATTTATTTACAAATATCTAGTTACCTGAATAACTAGAGGTCTATAAACATGTAGCCTATCATCTTCAACATGGGCCGGAAATAGACTTATATCAAAATGAATCACATTACATTTCGTAGAGTTGCAAGCCGTCCTAATACTTTGCAGAGAATCGTCGTTCAATCCGACGCTATATACGACAATACTGTTATTTGGCAAAAAGTGACTGATATTTCTCACAAAGCCGTAAATATGTTGTTCGTTTCCAGGCCTAATAAGAGAGACAACAGTCACATTTTGAGATTTAAGACTAAAAGGTGTTGTGCTTGTTTGCCCATCGAGCCCAAGCATCGCAAGATACTTGGAATCTGTTACCAAGCGCTTTTCTTCAACGTCTTTCAAATTTTCCTGGAAAGATTACAAAATATGGAAAAATTAACAATATATAATCATTATATTATTAATACTCTATAATAACAATCAGTCAACAGAGAATATTACAGTAATATTTACTTGGAAGTTTCGTAATTGCTTGTGTGTCTCTGTAACTAGAGTTTGAATGGAAGGTCGTTGATTGCTGAAAGCAATGAAGATAATGCTGCTTCCTGCTATGCAGATAAGCAACAATAGCAGGCCCTTGGTACGCATCTCTCATCATTTAATCAAATGTATTTTCAATTTTTAGACGACAATTAGGTACATACTTTACGTTAGAAACATCACATATAGGTTATGCACCGTCAATGACATGACCGATATTTATAAAATGGATATCATTTTAACCGGAGCAGATTGCTATCGCATAAACATCAAAGGGTAAGCTTAACACGCCCATTTCGTGGAAACAGTAGTTCAAATCTTCTAGCAGATTAGATTAAATTACGTTTTTTCTGTTAACAAAACACTCTTAGCGATCTAGCAGACGCCGCATTTTTAGGAACTTTTCGATTTAATGGCAGCTCTGCGTAATGGCGACGCAACGTTCTCTACACTTTGACGCAACCGCGTAACTGCTTCAATATCTTAAAAAATATTGAGCTCATCGCTTCAATATCTTAAAAAATTTAATTTAAATAAGACAAGATTCCGCTAACTTTTTGCAGAATATAATTTTACTTTAACTTAAATATGATTTTCATTTATTAAACCTGTTTTATATACAATATATGTTATTGGACAAGATTGATGAAATCTATGTTAGGATAATGATACTATATAATAATCTAGAATCTAGAAATTCCTTTTGCAAGGAAATCATTACATAATTTTTCGAGCTTCTAAATTGTTATATCACAGTTGAACCACATATATCACATTTTCATTAAATTATTACTTTGTGTTAGTATGTTAGACTCATTTTCTAGATATTTAAATGACTATGTTACCTGAAATATGGTATACAAATTCGTCACAGGTCTTAAGCACTACCTACACAAGTCTGTGCGACATTGAAATATTTTGATATCAATAATTTGTTAAAGAATTTGTTTCATTTATATATGATTTAAATTCATCTATCTAAATTAATTGGTTAATCTATCCGTAAAGTACAGCGGGTTTGTTCTCCAAAATCTTTCTTTCTTCTTCCATTTCTTTCATAAAACTTAATTATTTTTCTCACAAATCTGTTCCTTTGTCGAATGAAACAATACATAATTTTATTCATTTACTATACATGCGATGTCATTCGTTTGTCATCTCACTTTTACATCAACATGTATAACCTAAAGTGTACATATTCGACCGATAAATAAACCAAACCATATCGATCGTATGAGAAATACTAATAGCTAGTGACATTCTTGTATAAAACGAAACGTGTTACCAAGATTCTAAAGAATAAAGCATATTAAAAATATGGTCGTTGAGTTTAATATTAACTCTTAATCCCCTGTGTATAGTGCCAACGTTTATTTATTCTTTGAGATTTAAATGAAGTAAGACAATGTGAATAAACCTCATATGACAGCAGTAGGGGATAAAGCTGGAAGAGAGAAGGATCTTGAAATTTCCGTAAAACATAGCAGCTTAGTGGAATATTTATTATAATTAATTTACATTATCTTAATAGCGTGTCATCGATAATATATATATATATATATATATATATATATATATATATATATATATATATATATATATATATATATATATATATATATATATATATATATATATATATATATATATATATATATATATATATATATATATATATATATATATATATATATATATATATATATATATATATATATATATATATATATATATATATATATATATATATATATATATATATATATATATATATATATATATATATATATATATATATATATATATATATATATATATATATATATATATATATATATATATATATATATATATATATATATATATATATATATATATATATATATATATATATATATATATATATATATATATATATATATATATATATATATATATATATATATATATATATATATATATATATATATATATATATATATATATATATATATATACATATAGATATATATATTTTATAAATATATATATAGATATTATGTTTCGGATCCAATATTTATTTTAAATATATCGAAGAAATGTTTTATACTGAATAGAGAATGGATAAGTAAGTCGTTGTTTATTCGTCTTAATGTATGTAATATTTTACATTAGATTTATACATACAAAAAAATATTCTATATAAGCGTATTGCATTGTAGGATTCTATTCTATGACATGTTATGATTAGATCTATGATGAAAGTAGTAATGGCTTAAAAATGAAGCTGTATAAGTTGATAGTTCATCAAAAGACCTTTAGTGAAGAAGATTTAATAATCAATCCAAAAGATCACCCTAGTATAAAAACTGGAGATGTTGTTGAAATTTATCACCCTGAGGTTGAATTTAGCCGTCTACTCCTTCAAGTCACATCCTTTAAAGAAGATTTACAAGGAAGGGAGACAATTAGCGTGGAAAACAATGTAGCCACAATGTTTCAATTAAGAACATTTGCAGACGTGTATATGAATGTTGTTAATCCAGACGATGTAGCTTTGGATTCCATTGAACTTACCTTCAAAGACCAGTATCTGGGTCGTAGTGAAATGTGGCGTCTGAAAAATAGCTTGGTAGAATAGATATTGTTTATTTTTCAATTTGTATCCAAGTATTTTGCTCCCTTATCTTTTATATAAATTTATTTATTAGGTCAACACTTGTGTATATATGAACAAGAAGATTGAATTCTGTGGAGGCAGTATCAGATGTCAAGTATATGAAATGTGGTCACAGGGTGATAGAGTCGCTTGTGGTGTTATAACTAATGATACTAAGGTTTGCATTTGAATATAGTGGAAAAAGAAAGTATGTATAAAATTGTCTCTTAAAAATTTCTCTTTTAGGTTGTGTTTCGTTCTTCGACCAGTATGGTGTATCTTTTTATTCAAATGAGTTCAGAAATGTGGGATTTTGACATTCACGGTGACTTATATTTTGAAAAAGCTGTTAATGGGTTTTTAGCTGATTTATTTCAAAAGTGGAAAAAGAATGGCAGTAATCATGAAGTAACGATTGTTCTATTCTCAAGAACATTTTATAATGCTAACAGTCTGGAAGAATTTCCAAATCACATGCGTGAATGTTTACAACATGATTATAGGGGAAGATTTTATGAAGATTTCTACAGGGTGGTAGTTCAAAATGAAAGATTTGAAGATTGGAGTAACGTGTTGGTACAATTACGTAAACTGTTCACAGACTATCAAAAAATTGTATTAGAATATCATCAAAAATCAGGTGTCTCTATACCAAAAGCAGTAAATTCAACAGCTGCACAGGGCAACTTTTTAGAAGTACTGAACATGTCTTTAAATGGTAATATTTAAACAGACACACACATATACATATAGTTTAATTTATTACAAAGTATTTCGCTTAATTTAGCTCGCTTACAGTGTTTGAGAAACATTATCTGGATCGTAGTTTTGATAGAACTGGTCAGTTATCGGTGGTGATTACACCTGGTGTAGGTGTTTTTGAGGTTGACAGAGAGTTAACGAACGTTACAAAACAAAGAATTATCGATAACGGAGTTGGTAGTGATTTGGTGTGTGTCGGAGAACAGCCATTACATGCTGTACCTTTATTAAAGGTATTTACGCTTATGAAAATATTATACAGCACTTAGTAATAATGTTATAAATATTAATATTTGTGATATAATTTTAGTTTCACAATAAGGATACATCTGTTAATGCGCCTGATGACTATAGCATGCCGCACTGGATCAATCTCAGTTTTTATTCAACAAATAAAAAAATTCCTTATTCAACATTTATACCTCGTATAAAACTTCCTCAGAGGGTGTCAAAACAATCAGCAGAAACTGGAAAATTGCAGTGTAAAAGTAAGCTTTTACAAGAAGATGCAAAGGAATGTTTGCACAATACTTTGTTTGACTATGATGCATACGATGCACAAGTCTTTCAATTGCCTTCAGTCCATACGTCAAGGTAAATTCAATATTAAGTTATATGCTGAAACTTTAACTCCAGAGGTTCTAGTTTAAAATTTTCTATAAGTAGTTTGCAACGAGTTACGACCAGAACTAAAAAGACAAGCGTTGCCAGCATGGAAACACATAATAACGCGCATATACTGAAACTTCTGAAAAGAAAAATGTCAGATCCTGATATACATCACCCACCACCTGAATCTCACTCACCTCCAGCTGCAACAAGAAGCGCAGCAATCTTGATACCTTCTAGAACAGATGACGTAACCAGTAGTGAATCCAATGGAGAAGTCAATGGTATATATTGAAATTACTTGTACAAGTTATAAGTGTTAATAAGATATTGAAATATAATCGTATTTAACAATTATATGTTACGTAGAATCGAGGATATCAGTAAAAAGCGATTTAACCGATTCAGAAATATCGCCGCCATTTAGGCCGGTTGTTGGCAGTGCTGGAAGCCCCACAAATACAATATCTCAACCTACAACTATTAGACCTAGTAGGGCACTTATTAATCCTTTTGATCCATCTCACGTTACAATTAAATTAACTAGTAACAGACGAAGATGGACACATATTTTTCCTAAAGGTAATTACTAATAAAGAAAAGAAATTACATAATCGTTTAAATTTAACTAATATCGTAGGGCCAACAGGTGTACTTATACAGCAACATCATTATCAAGCTGTGCCAACACAAATGTGTTCAGAACCACAATCCGATGCTACTTCCACTATAAGTGGCTCCCCTATGGAACATAACGACGTCTCTAACTCGAATCAGTTTCAAGATCGTTAGTATTTCATATAAAATACATAAGTCGTGTATTAATATAATACAGCACCGCAACTATGTTTTTCATAGACACAAAGAATAAACCGCAGAGATTAAATCTTTCACTATCAAGCACTGATAAAAGTGGGAATCCGATATCCTCTACAGGCAATAAGTCTTTGACATTGTTATGGGGTGCTACTGGTGAACAGGAATGGACACCGGCACTTACAACAGGTTTGCATATATTCTAATAAAGCGATTTACAACATAAATATACTATATAACTACTGGCAAATAATATTTTATAACATATCCAAATAACAACATTAGCCATATTATTATTCACAAGTTATCCACAAATTATTATAAAATGAGTTTACAGTTTGAAGAAAGAATTTTGAAAGGATTTTTAATTAAGCAAACGATTAATTCATGTGGTAAAAAATATTAGACAATTAATTACGGATGTATAATGCTTCTTGGCAATTTTAGGAGAACAATAAAGGCGTACATAAGTAAAATAATGTAGGTGTAATATTATAAATTATTCAACCGATGCACAAATTCATACAGAGAACTTCAT
Organism: Bombus impatiens; assembly: GCF_000188095.3. Classification (NCBI taxonomy): domain Eukaryota; kingdom Metazoa; phylum Arthropoda; class Insecta; order Hymenoptera; family Apidae; genus Bombus; species Bombus impatiens. The sequence goes on from NT_177474.1 coordinate 1,139,139, forward strand.
TCTTATCATTCATACTTAATACCAAGAAGGATTAATCAATACAATTTTGAAACGTAATTTCTAAAAGAATGAAAATAGTTGATACAAATTTCAGGAAAAGATATTGCTTTTCAAGCAGAAATGAATGAAAGTTTAATACACAGTCACACAATCATCATGCATAAGAAGTATTTTCATTCTTGGACATATTCATGTTTATTTTTGAGGTTCATCGATCATTTATATGAATAATATTATTATTACATTTATTTCCATGCTATGGTACGTCTTATTGGGATGCAACGCTGGACGCATTGACGCGTGTGTGATGTACAACTATGATGTCACATTAAACAGCAATCATAGGTTAGCGCCATACGTTATTGGGGGTTGATTCGGTTATGGTACACATTCTTTCCTTTTATTTTCTTTTTTTTTTTCCAGGGTATTAAATTTGTAGTAACTTTTGTTCTTCATAGCTCTAGTCTTTATGATTCTTCTATGCATGTATGTCCTCTGTTGCAAAAAAGTAATTCTAATTCCAAAATAATTTCTACAAATAATCTATTAAATATTTGTTACTATTACGATTATTTATACACCTACATAGAATTCTTTTGTTATTTCTTATTTCTACTTGTTTCATAAGATATTTGCACTGTTCAAAATTCTAATTTTTTCCGATTCTCTATATATACTATGAATTTCATATCATATATTCTTCAAACATTCTCTCATCTGCTTTATAATCCTTCTACTCTATCATCTCGCTTTAAGATCGCACTTATTTATATTACTAGTAATAAGTAGTATACGATATTTGATATGATTTACTAATAATGTATAGAAATTTAATTTTATGGGAATAATTGAAGTACCTTCTTCTTTTATGTAATTATTGTCGATGTGGTATATTTGTTTCGATTATGCATACACGTTCGCATATTCTCCTTCAATATTATTTTCACAAACTTAGTTTGTTATGCTTTGTAACAAACTATTTCGAGAATTCATTTGAGAATTACATTACAAATAATACTTCTTGCATTGCATGCTTTAGTACTAAATCGTGGTCATCTTGGATTTCATATACTGGCAACACATATTGTAATACTAATATAATCACTATCTTTGTTTGGGGTGCATAAATTGTTTAATATGTACTTGCACTGTACAATAATTTTGTGAAAATTTCTTCTGTGTATTATATCTGTGTATTTTTGCATTAACTGCTGCATAATACCTAGATTTAGTACTTACGTAGTCACGAAAATTAACATTATATATTAAAAATAATTCATTTATTTATTCATTTGAAACAGTCTAAAATGCAAATTGCATTTTTCATATATATCCTACATCTTATTTTGTAGGTGTTGATTGGAAATCATTGACAATCCCAGCATGTTTGCCAATTACTACAGATTATTTTCCCGATAAAAGAAGTTTACAAAACGACTACGTTGTGTCAGACTATAATCTTTTGCCTGACGACGTTAATACAGATTTTGCTCAACAACGAGCAATATATAAAAAACCTTTGACAACTGCCGAAGTATTTAAGGAGCTTGTATCGCAACGATTAGCACAGGTATTATGCCAATCATGCCTTCAAACGTGATCTTTGTCCGTATGTGTGCAATTCTGTGTAACTATGTTTATTTTCTCTTTCTTTTTTTTCTCTTTTTCTTCATCTTTCTCTTCTTTTCTTCTCTCAATCAAGGGTTTTCAATTAATAATTTTACCGCAAAATAATCAAAATCAGAGCCATACACCCGGTAGTAATGCTGTCCCTGCAATAAGCTCTGTAATGCGGGGACGGCAAACAGAATCAGAACCGAAGGAGGAATATTTGCTAAGCATTGGGAGAATATTTCACAAAATATCTTTATTCGATAATTGTATAACAGTAACAAGATATCGGCCAAGGTGAGAAATCGCGCTACAAATTAATAAGAAGTAAAGAGAGAATATTTGAATGTATCCTTTACAGGCATCCTTACCCTCCGTTCAATATTCATTATCTGTATCGATTTCACGCACCTCATCACGACACGTACGAAGTATCATGGGTATCTTTTACAACAGAGAAGCTTGAAAATTACAATTGGAATTATTTGGATCATTACATCTGTACAAGGGGCCATACTGATTTTGCTTTAGTAGAGGTAAGATTTGTATCGTACATTATTTCAATTTTTTCTGAGATCATTAAAAATTTCTAGGCGCTTAAATACTGGAGATTTCGCGTGTTTTTACTTCCTTTGCACAATTCGGCTACTCGAAAATTTTTAGAGGGATCATCAAGATGTGATATATATACACCTCTCACCACTTCCGAACAAGTGTCTCTCTTGGACGGATTTTTACGGTTCATCGAGCTGTGGCCGAATAAGATACGCCGCCCGAATCCGAACAAAAATTGGGTAACTTTTGCATAAAATTTTTCTAATATGTAAGATAGCCTGATTTTTCAGTTTTATGGGAATTGAAAGATGTAAAACATAAACTTTTTAAATCGATTGAAATTATCGAATAGGGGAACCTCGAGTAAAATCCAATTGACAGATGTTTCGCTATTATTCCCTGTTTTTCGTCTAAACTAGAACATTGCGTTTTACTTTGGGTTTAACTAACGATCTATTTTGTACCATATTGCGCTGTACTTTTGCACTCTAGAATTGACTGTCGCATGCCTGATGTACGACGCCTAAGTAACGCAATTTTGGTGCTTTTGTTAGTTTCGAATATCGATTAGTTCGTTTAATATCAAAGAGTTGTAATTTTCCTTTATTTTTCTTTATTTCGCAGTTTTTGTTTTGCAAGAGTTTTAACGCAGTGCCATTCTTTCAGTGGTGTACTAAATACGCAGGACGCAACAAACAGTAACATGAGGGTTAATTTAAGTTTAAAAAAAGAGAGCACGATTTTTTCACAAGCTTATTTATTTGTCACTCGATAAATCACTTACGGTGGCTATTACCTACTCGAATTTGACGATATTTTATTACGTACAGACTAATTATTTTCAAATAACAATCTCTGAACTAGTATTTATAGCTGGCGGGTGTCAATGTCAAAATTACACAGTTACACGAGAGAGATATACACGTAATCGTAGGTAGAAATAGATGAGTGGAATGTTAGGAGAGGGCATTTAGCATGATATGTTTCAGAATCCTTCGACTCTAGGTGGTGTTTCCCAGAGAGATCCTGCCTCTCACTTGACCAGACGCAGGCACAGCACGAGCCTGATTGTCCTCACTAACCAGGTACATCCTCGCATCCTGTAGCCTCAGTGCGCTGATCCGGATGTCAATGAAATCATTATCATCTCTATCCATGAATCTCAGAATATACGCCTCCTTTGGCAATAAGGAGGGGACATCCATGAATTCTTCATGTTCTTTTTTTAATCTTTATATATTAGTTACGTCCAGTTCTTTAGTAATGTTAGATTCTAACAGCAAGCTTGTCAGAACATTCAGACAGCTTACACAACGTATTACACAATGCAACCATGCTTGATATCTGCCTTGAATGCGCACATGATTTTTTAGCAAGCTTTTGTGTAATGCAAAACGCCAACATTTTATTTATCTTCTTCTCTCTTCGTCGATCTAATTAATAATGCTCTCTGAATAAAATGTTAACAATGCATTACATAATGAAACAGACCGGTGATATACTACTTCATGATCATGAGCTTGTTCATACATTTACAGTTACCCATACTATTCATCATGCTTTTCAGACCAATCTAGTCGGCAGCTCTCCCTTCAGGGAGCGACTCGGAAGCAATCGTCTACCAGAGAAACCGAGACCAAGGTTTGAATAAGCTTAGATTGATGATTTCGGCATTGTTGCTTTGGCAAATGTAATAGTATAGCTTGCAACCTATTGCATCTTGCAACGAAATGTCCATTGAAATTTGACGTTTGATACCTTTTCATTTTGCTTGTTCGCTTCTGTGCTGCATCGGTTTAATTACTAAATATTAACTGCTTTAAATTGTTTATATACGACGCGAATAATTATATTTGCTGTTGATACAATCATACAAAATGATTGAAAATCGAATTGTTTTTGCCGGAATTATAAGTCCAGTCTTCATGGAGTTTTATTGATTTATTCGATATGTATTTCGATATTATTTATTGATACAATAGACAATTTATTGATACAATACATGATAAGGCATCGAAATTATATTCATTATATATTAAAAAACGTAGAAAAATTTATGCAGCTCTGGCCATTCAGTTTCAGTTTTATGAGTATATATTTTTGTATGAATATGCACATTGAAGCTAATACCGCACATAATTCCCGACAAACTGCACATCTGCATGTTTTACATAACGATGCTGGCAAAACGGTAAAGATTTGTGTGTATCTGTTGTACAAACAATTATTAAGTAGCATTAAGGAGGCTGGTCTAGAAATTCCATATTATTCCATATTATTCAATTGATACTGCGTTATTTGCCTTAAGATATTACAATGCTTCTACTCTGGTGATGAACACGATCACATACCTTTGATTCAAATTTCTGGGAAGGGTGTGCTCAGAATAGAAGAGAGCTGTATTTGTAAATGTTTCAGTACAATCTTTGTACATATTTCCCATTCTATACTTTTCAGCTGCTTTCATCCTTCTTTTCATCATTTAGCAAAGATGAGATACAGAGCATTTGTACCATTTACTTCAACATAGGTAACGGTAAAATGTTACAGAAAATTGCCAAGAATGTGATTTACAATTGTACAAATACTCTGTATGGTAGAAAATATTGGTAGTGAGTGAGGGAGTGACGGGGTTCTCTGTACAGGAGAGGCATGTAGTGAATACCGCTGCGACTGCCCGCGCGTGCCTCGACACTCCTCGCCACGTGCCAAACAGGTTGGTGTTTTAATCTTTTAAATTTCTTTCACTTAACTTTAAATTTAAATATTTGCCGTTGACGGCAAGATATGTATGTGCATCTATATTACAATACCGAAGCATGAATTAAGCTAACAACTCTTACATTTAAATATTAAGATATCGATTCTATCCTTATCTTTTGTATGTACATACATATTCTATCTATATACAGGGCATTCTATCTTACACTTTTGTTCGAGAAAGAAAATAAATAGTATTATGCAGATGCAAATTTTGTTGCTTTTCACATTAGACATTGCTTAATTTTCTCTATTGCTCTGTTTCTCTGCCATACACCATTCTGATAATATAAGCATTATGTGATTAATTGGTATCACTTGTTTTTGTTAGATCAGGTTCCAAAGTGATGGATAGGGGCCGAATCTCACCTGCCAGCGAAGCTGTGTTACCCCTTTCACTCGAGCAACAGCAAGACCATTTCGATTCTAACGAAGATAGGTAAATTAAACGTCGAGTTTCATCTCACACACATCCGCATAAATCGTTTGCATAAACGCTATATTAATTATTTCAATTTCGTTACTAGTAGTACAAACATGGAATTGACAAAGTTAAAGAACACCGCGTCAAACAACGAAATTCTAGAAGCAATGAAACACCCACAAAACGGCGTGGGATTCCTCACACAACACCCATCTCTTCCAAGCCAGACATTTGTTAGCGCAGATGCAGTGCAATGGTTAAATAATCACATAGAAGGAGGAGTAACAGTGGAGAGTGCCATCAATATCATGAATGTAATAATAATAATGTTGTCAGTATAGAGTGAAGTTATTGGTTCCATGTATTTTTATAATATACTTTCATCTAGGGTATGATACAAGACAAGCTCATATGCCATGCATCTGGAGATTTTTCTAAACCATTCATTCTAGGATTTTATTTGTATCACATAGTACAAGATAAAGAAAATCAAAGAGGTAAGGGAAATTATTGTATATTAATTATATATTAATTTGTTATCTATTGTTTGTATGATTTTTCCTATTTTTAAGCTGGCGATTATTTCTCACCCCTGGGTGATTTGCAAAGCTTCGAAAATGAATGGGTAGAAGTCGAAATAAGTGCACCGAAAGGCTGGTGTGAACCATCTTCGCCAGGATCGTTCCCCCTCATGTCATCCCCAATGACTATACCCAGCTGCGATACTACTATTGTAGACGAATCAAACGTAGCGCCGTTTCTTAAAGATGAGTTAGACATATCCGACATGGCGGATGAGCATGGAGAATGGCAAGGTAATTTTTTATACTTCTGGTAGCGTTACTTTTTAGTGTTTATGTATTTTCCATTTCTTGTTTCTCCTAATTCACGTATTATTCACTTTGCCTCCTAGCTCCGTCATATAAACATACTCATCTAGATATAGACATAAACAACAGAAGCGATAGAATCGAATGGGGACATCTAAGATATCAATCTATATACAAAGTAGATCATTCTTACGAACTAGTGGTACAATGGGTTGCATCATCTGGTAGTATAGTCGCTGACCTTGTAAGTATATATTTTTTGTGATCTAAAGCGAGTTCATATTTCGAAATATAACTACTACGTTTGGTTTTCAATCTGGGAAGATATTTGTGTGGCAACGTAAGGCTCAAATGTGCGGAATTCAAATGGTTCCTATCCCAAGCGATCTACTAGCATTACCGTTCACTTTAAAAAGTGATCCTTTAAGGGGGCCTATTTTTATACCATTAAATACAGAGTGTCTTATGGCAAACAAACGACATCTTTTCGAAGGTTTGCTCTCTCAGTATCAACGCGAATTAAAGCGCTATATAGAACGAATGGTTATCAATGATTAATCCAATGGTTATCGATGGTTCTTGATTCCAGAATTTCGAGAAGTAACTCACGCACAAAGACTCTTTCTTTTTCAAGAGACAATTGTACAAAGATTTGGCTTTGTTCCATGCCTAATAGAAAGTACTGAAAACGATCACCAGTACGTTCATATGACCGGCAATGCATTCATACTGATACCATCTACGACAAATACAAGATCACGTCCTCGAACTGCTACCAACATAGTGAGACGAAACACAGGGCAAAAGGGATATCCGATTCATTCTGACCAACCCAGCCCTCATGAAGCTTACATTACGAGACACGTTAGCGGGAAGAATAAAGATGACTACAACAAAGACAAGAGGGTAGGTAATCCGTATAATTCTTTGAGAAAGAAGTTGTTAGAGAAATGAATTCTCATCTGTTTAGATTGGTTTCCTTTGGTCGTGGAATCACATGCTTAGTCGAAAATGGAAATCATCATCCACGTTAGTTGGCGATGAATTGTTTCAAAAAAAGCTCATACAAGATTTTAGACATTTTTGTTCGAATGGGGACAATAGATTGAAACAGTTCTGGGAACATTGCTGGGAGATAAAAGAAAAATCGTGCACGAAAACAATCTAAAGGATCAAATGGAACGTATAACGTAAATATTGTTTTATAAGCTTATATTTCAATTGTAGTATTTAGAAAATTTAATTTCATCGCCATTAAAGTAAGTACTTCGTTTTAGACGGTTAAGAAATCATTTCGAATGTAACATGTACTTTGTGATACAATTGTTATTACGGATAACGGAAGTATGTACAGAATTAAAGATATATTTTAATGCTTAAAAGAACGATGTAAATGAACTGAAAACTAATGTTTGTAATATATATATATATTTCAAGTTCACTTACAATTAGTTTGCATAAGGCATCTGTTGTTTTTACGGCACCGATAGTAGTAAATTTATAATTTTTGTTACTTGTTAATACATGTATTTATACACCTACGAAAGAAAGGAAACGAAGCTATATTGAAATAAAATGGTCTGTATTTTTATTGAACCGAACATTTTTAGAAATGTTGTTATTAACAAAAATATCACATTTATTTAATTCTACACTTATAACATTACGCCTTAATGTCTATATTCGCCTAGTGCTATATAATTGTATTTTAATCTCAATTCAGAGAAATACTGGAGGTTCGTATTAACGTCACCACATACTTTCACACGCTTAAAGTCATCGTAAAGAGTATTTAACATAATATATTATTAACATTTTAATTTTGCTTATTTTTAATATTCTATTTCTAATGTTCTAGTATTATTTCGTACCATACGTTACATAAAAATATATTTTATGTCAAAATATTACAAAATTTTAAATAGAATGTAGAAAAATTATGTTGCACATTGAACAAACATTAATTATTTATGTTCAAAGAGTCAATAATTATTTAGAAATTATTTGCATCTCGATGTAAGCATAATTTAAATACATACCTATTCTTGTCAGTAAGCTACTCTAGAGGGAGATGCCGCGAAGTATTTCTTGTTTTTCCTCATAAATGTCCGACTGTAACAATGCCCGAATATGAGTACCGTACGTAATTGATTTCAAGCTAAAAGTACGTAATAGTAAGGTGCAAACCTAGAAGTAAGTGGAGTATTAAAGAAGCCACGGGAAATGCTGCGTTTAAGTAAAGATTCCTGAGATGGTGTATGCTGTAATTCGCCAGTTCTATGAGTACCAATATTGTTTAGATTTTCGGGATTAACGAAATTTGCCCAATAATCCGAAGGTATTTTCAATAAATTTTCCACTATCTATAAAAAGAAAAGTAAAAGGTCAAGCAAGCATTATCTAGTCTTTTCAATTTTTTATTATAATACTTACAGCAACTTGATTACTTGTCTCTGAAAGAAGAGAATTGGGCGATGGTTTCTGGCAACTATAACCGACCAAAGTAGGCCCAAAAACTTTAGCTAAATTAGTTATTGGCATCTTACATTCTGGACTACTTGATACTCTTTGTAAGTGCAAGATTAAGAAGGCAAGCGTGTCTCTGTTAGGTTGAGGTAGTTCAGAAATTGCTTGGTATAATGCAGCATCAGCATCTTGTTTATCGGTAATAGTAGTTGCCCGAACAAAGTCTGCCCATAATCCGACAGTGATTAACGGCTCTCGTAACGATCTAAGGGTAAGGAAGAAACTAAATAAATTGTTTCACTTGTATAGAACAAAATATTCGAATCGACGTACCTAAGGAAATCTTTAAGAGTAGAACATATGGTAGATATATCGACATCGGAAAGATTGGGGGCACCTTTGCCTTTAAGGAATTTCTCTTTTAGACATTTTACCTCCGTTAAACCGCCATTTACCCTGTACAATCCTTGTTCGCTCATTCCTCTCAATTCTATTTCGTTGATGCAATGAACAACCAATGACGGTACCATTGGCGGGATCATCGGTGTATAATCTGCTATCGTTCCCTAAGAATAGTTTGTTATCACTTTTTATCATATACAAAGATACCGCAAGTTTCAAGAGCTTACTGATGTTCCTCGTAGTGTAGGTGTATTTCCAGTAGGTACACATGGTAATGGAACTAAGTCTTTACATTCCATATGAGCCGTAGCTCTACAGTCTTTACATTTCAGGGCTACCTTTCCAAATCGAATCCTAAAATGTTATTTTTAAAAGTGTTTCTATGACACTTGTATGAACCGAATCCTTATGAATATTTTACCTCTTGTCACATGGTGTACAGACTTCCGGTTTAATCACCGTCTTCGCTACAAAGCTATGCCCTCTAGCTGATTTCGTATTTAAAGTGTATCCACCTATGTTTGGACTAGGTTTAAAAACGCCCTCAGAATCTGATCCTGATGTAAGAGCTTCTATTTTTGGCGCAGAAGGCTGTAATATAATTTTCACTCTGTTATTTTAGCTGAAATTACAGAAACATGGAAAAGAAAGAAAAATGTGTTTAATTCAAATAAAACAACTTACAGCAGTATCCATTTGAATATCATTTGTATCAACGGGTGTTAATTTTGATTTACTACGATCACCACTTTTACGCCTTTTACGCGAATTATGTAAAGGTTCTTGTGGATCTATGTTTTCATCCCCAGGTATAGCTTCAATTACAGAAGACGCAGTGATATTGCCATCTTTTGGCATCACTACTGTAGTTGTGGCTACTATTCTATCAGACGAAGTTAATTCTGCAGCTTTTTGTACTGTACTACGTCGCTTCTTCGTGGAATATTCACCACTTGGTCTGTGCTCTTTCCATTCACGTTTCTTATGATTTTGTTGAATGATTGCACTAATATCTAAATCATCTTCTGACTTCGAAAAGCAACTTAAGTCACTTAAAATAGAGCCAGTGGAGTCCAGCTCCGCTATAGTATTTAATCTAAAAGCGATAATTAAACAACGTTTTCCTATGTATCAATCAATAACACCCTATATAAATAGGAACTCACTTGTCATTTTGATGTACATCCTTTATATTATATATATTACTGTGACGACCATTTAACGTAGTGTTATTCAAAAATTGTAATTTTTCGCGGGTTTCATCGTTTAAATTTCTCCCACCATCGTTAAATAAAAGATCTCTGGCCATAGCAATTTGTTTTTCCTATATAAAAAGTAACGAGAATACATTGTCATATGTTTAAGAATTATGAAAGAAGAACATATTTACCAATGAATTTCGTTGTTCTTCAACGGTACGCCTTCTCCTTTTCTCTTCATCTAGAAGTCTTCTAGCGTGACTTAATTTTTTATCTAAGTCAGCTGCCTCTTGATGAGATTTCTCTAAAGCTGAATGAAGACGTTGACATTCTTGTATAGATGCTAACCATTTCTGTCTCATTTCTTCCTGATTTACAGCAAACTTTAGAAATTCTACATAAAAAATAGGATGTAAATGATATAGTAAATTAACTTGAAACTACGTTAAAAAAATGAAACAATATGACTGCGTCATCTTTGTTTTCTGTGTACATATTTACAATAGCAATTTCATCGTTAAATTATAGCACGAATGGAAAGAACACAAGAAATATTGAAAAGAGTACGGGGCATGGAAAATATTTATATACAAAAGCTTAGAGGCATGCGTATTTTCTCAATATATTTTTTCATAATCTAGTAAAACATTGTAGGGAGCAAATATATGAAATCCGAACCTTCTTCGCAAGCTCCGTTTAGGTGTACATTCATACATCGAACCACTTCATCGTGACTCGCCAGCAACGATAACGATGTCATCTTCAAATTGATATAGAATTCGTTTCAAGAGAAATTAAAATATTTTGTCATGTATACAAACCACGCCAACAGGTTCGCGACAACTTTCTATCAATTATTCCAATTTTGCAACACTTGTATCGTTGCGAATATCAATTCATTCGAACTTTAACTATAAATTCGATAATATGACGCGTGTAATGCATTTCTATCATTAATTTTTCATAATAGTAAGTAGAAATCACTTCTTTGATGCACGCACATGGTATCACGCTATATCACTTAGCCGTTGACATTGTAAGTACGTTACGTTGAATACGCACAACAATCGCTTCTCGTGCAATTCAAATTTGACCAATCAGAGGGACACATTTTCGAGCAGTTTTTTATTTCTCCGCTAGACGTCTCTCGTGTTAATCCAACTGTGGCGACTTGCATTACCGGCATCCACCAGAGAGAGCCACCATAAACAATTTTATAGAAACCAAACGAAACGCGGCCTTTTAAACTTGAAATTAAACTTATATTCCGATATATGAAATCAATTTATAATTTTATTTTTATTCGTTATAGTTATTTGTTAAATAAATTATATTGTATTGTATTATACAAATACAATACAATGCTTAATACAATAGCTTCGAAACAATTGTTTTTGATAAAAATATCGAGTATTTTGATTAAGTGTGTATGCTGTAGTAGAAGGAAAAATTTGATGTAAGAGATACATATACATAGTATGTATGGATAATTTGTATTTTATTTAAAAAAGAACATTATAAATGACGAACAACATCTTTCATATCTTTCCTATTTTTTAACTATCTTAATTTATTATACATGTCATCATGCCAAAGTAAAGTCAGAATTCTAATATAGCTCAATATCATTATATATATATATATATGTGTGTTTATTTATTTATTTATTTATTGGTTTGTGGATTATTTGATTCTTTGCCTTCTTTGAACTATCGCTATTACTATCGCTATTATTATATGATGCCCTTAGTTTTAAGCTTCCATTCATGATGTTCATCAACTCCCACATTCCTTTCTCAATGGTTTCCCATTTTTTGGGCATTCCCTATTTCTTAATACGTTTGACTTAACTTCTTTATACATGGGTCGTTTACTTAATATATGGTTTCTATTTTCTATTCCTCCTATATTATATATTTGACACGATGGCAGGTTTTCTTCCATTATTTGTCTTATTCCAGCTTTTGGTATTACATTACATTACATTTATTAATGACCGATATATAATTTATAGAAAATGATAGATTGCTTTATCGTGCATCAAACACAACAACTAAAAATTTATTAAGGAAAATGACTTGCTTATATTGTGTTTATATGTACCTACAACGAGTGTAGGAAGTATTTATAGAATGAATGATTACTATTAAAATCTTATATAGCAACATGTATTAAACAACATTGCACAAGTGCATTAGTAACATTTAATAATATCTAATGTATATTTCTATAAATATAAAAGGATACGTCTTTTAGTTCGTTTCTTGTACATGATCCTATACCCACATTCTCGGCATCGAATTGGATCTCTTGGGCGTATTTCATTATCATGATGACATTCTACAAAAACAAATAAATTATATACATATTTATAGAACAAAAGTTTGCATACAGGTTATGAATGGAACACGCGAAGATACTAATAAGTTGATAAAAGCTTATGTTTCGTGAAATAAAAAATGGACTCAAAGAATTTTTAATGTTATACAATATTAACATCTAAATTAAGACGATATAATGAAACATTTATTTAAATAAAACGAAGACTTGACAAGTATGATATTTTTATTAATGTCGTTACTCAATCAAAACTTTTATCAATGTATAAATTGTATGATGAAAGGATGGAGAAAGCAATATTTACACAAACTTTATGTTTCTTTCGAAAATACATGACAGACACAAAAAGTGAGTGTCGTAATGCGACATAAAAAGTGAGGTTAGGAATATTTCACGTTTATGATCTTAACTGTACCTCCGCAAATGTATACCATAGCCTGTTTTGGCGTCGATTCCGACTTGCTAGATTCCATTGTACCCAATTTTCAATCAAAACCTTTGCGTTTCGCAATAAAGTTTACTGACTATCTTGTTAATCGATTGCGCACTTGCTGCTTGTGCATAAGTACCTACGCAAAGAGCAAGTGACTGTCTTTCTCCCATTCCCTCTCCCTCTCTCTCTCCCTCTCCCTCTCCCTCTCCCTTCCCCCTCTCTTTCATCTTTTTAACCTTTTTGTAATTTCCGAAAATTAACAATTTTTTTTCTCGACAACTTCGACGACATTGATTGGCTAAGGTTTGTAAACTATTTTTTCAATTCATTATAGTGAAATGTGGTATACATAGTGTTTATCAACTCTTTTTTGTGTCTAATTTTTTAAAAACTAAGCAGCCATATCTGTGTACGGAAAGAGGCATTTTTAAGATCTTATTAAATTTAGTAAGTGACTAATAACTCTATCATTAATATGGCACAGAAATTATGTTTTTATATCTTATCTATTTCTTTCTCCCTTCTTATTTAGTTTTAGTCGTAAAATTTGCAATTTGTAAGTAAAAATATTTTGATACTAGCCTTTTTTCTGGAGTCGAACTAGTTCGAAAAAACAGAATAACATTAATAGCAAGCAGGATGTCTCTAGAAATAATAGTACTACGTTTGTACCTACTAATAGACACGATAGCAATAGTATTCTTGTCACTTTTATACATTCGAATTAATAACACTCGAGCCTCGTGTAACAATTTACTGTTAATAACATACTTCTCAACAGCTCGTAAAAATACCATTGATAAATTGCTGCTGAGATTTCGTCAATCTTACAATAAATTCTCAACGTCTTTCATACAAATACAATAACATACAAATTTGAATAAAGTTGATTACACGTGATTACTAAAACAATTGTGTCAAATCTATTAGTAGTGTTTTTATTTTGCTCTGATGTAATAAAAACATGACAGTATTTTCATGTTTTCATCCGTAAAATCTCATACGCGTATTGCCGTCGATAAGCCTGTGCATATTTAACATAATACATATAATATGCTATGTATTGTACAAATGAAATATCGTACGTATGTACGTCAAACGAATCTTCTAACTTTCAAGAAATATCCCCATATTAAAAAATATCCGTTATATCAATCATACGCATGAAGAAAATACGTTTTTCTCATTTTGAAAATGAAAATTATACTTGTATATTACAGTACATTTAATAAGATGCTTCACAAGTAAATATTACCGGTACGGTAGCATTATGTGAAATAATAATATTAAGAGTAAAATTATAAAGGACTGAGAAATTGAAATTGAAATTAAGTAAACTTTTAACCAACTATATATATTGGATATACAAGTTAAATTAAAAGTTTTTTATTAGAAAAATATAAAAAATGTCAATGTTGATAATAAGATATATATTTCTTTCTAAAATATCGATAAATTATTATACTTGATAGGATATTAATGGTATACATATATGAGAATCAATAGTTACACAGTTATTCGTTACTCGATACATTTACATTAAACACACATGCCAATATACGTACGTATGTACATATTTTACGTATATTTAATTCGAAATTAAAATACATTATTTTACTGTAATTACTGCTACATTAACAAAGTTATTGTAGAAAAGTTAAACAGAATTTTGTTTAATATGTATACTAGTAATTTCTCCTATGTTCCATCTAGTGGATACAATTAAAGTAATGTGATATATAACTTAAGTCGTATAATGATTTTATAGTCGGTCATAATATTAAAAAATAATTAAGTGGCTTCCCGTGTCTTCCTATAATAAGCATTAATTTAAAGGAAAGAAAGAAAGGACGAGGAGAAAATGAAAAAATATCGAAATTGGTAAAATTGAAGGAATTTTTGTATGCGCACGCGCTGTGAAAGAGAAATCAGAAATCAAAGAGGTCTCCCCAGCAACAGAATTCAGTAAGTCCAGCAGCAGCCGCTAGAGGTAACAGCATCAGTAACGCGGCCAAGAATTTCGAGCCAATGGTAGCGCTTGGCAACGAATGGCGGGATGAGTCAGGTTAGCCGATTGGTCGGGCAATTGCCAAGGGAGCTACGGTGGGACAACGGATAAACAGACTTCAAAGTTTCGTAGTGCTTGCAGCGCAGGAACACGCAGAGGGAGAGTCGGTGTCCGCGTGCGCATGTTTGCCGCGAATCTTACTTCGAATCCTTACACAGTGAAGATTAATATTTCTGGTGATACATTTCTGGCGAATTGCTATTTGTCACATGGTTTTGAACACTTTTCATGCAATGTCATGTTGAAATAACATCATGTTGAAGTGACAAGTGAGAAATGGGAATATATCGTCCGGAAAGGCACGAAGATGGATGAAATGGAAAACATAAGTATCTGCGAGACACCTTGCATCACGATAAACTCGAGCAATCGCAGTTGGCACGACAGTGTTAACGACAGTGGTTATGTGTCTATTACTCCTCATTCTGGCGGGTATACACCAATAATTTCAAGATACAGGTCTAGAGTGAGAGCTACTCCAGATTACACAGGAAGAGAAACAGTGGATATATTGGCGCTCCTTGGAGACAAAAGCAATCATTGGAGGATAGTGTCTAAAATATTATCCTTCCTTGGACCGCAGGATCTTTGTTCAATCAGTATGGTGTCGAAAACATGGAAGAGAATCTGTATAAACGATTCTAGGGCCAATACCAGAAGACTGATCCATGTAATACTCAGACAGAATGCCAAGGAAAATCTAAAATTAATTAAAAAGTCAAAGATAGAAGGAGATATTCAAAGCAGTCCTAGGAGCAGATACGCCAGGAAAGGATACTTGTTAGAGGTACAGAATCTTCTGCAAGTACCAGGAAATCAACTATCACCTAGCAGTCCACCTGTTTCTCCCAGCAAAGTAAAATTCCACTCTTTCGTCAAGGTAAGTGAATTCTTCTTAATATTATTAATATTCTCTTCTTCTTAATATTGATTAATATTCTCCGGTTATGTATCGTGAAATAACTTTTCATTACGGAATGGCATAAGATTACTCAGTTTTCTATTCAAAATGCTAGGATGTTGTCTTATCAAATGCAGGATAAATAATAGGCAAAGATAAATAAATATAAGTGTAACTTGAATTATTTTATCTCATTTTGTACAATCGTATGCAAAATTAGATTTTATATAAGATTATATTCTTTCTTTTTAGATGAAATTCTATCGTAGTCGACAATTCGTGATAAATTTCACGCTACATAATAATATATAAGATAAGAAATTCAGTTAAACAACTGGTTCATTAACCTGCTTGTGCCTGTTTGCACGAACGTGAGAAAAAGTGCTACGGGTACGACGTTCACGCATCTTCTAGAACGCGAACGTTGCGTATTTAGACGATATACAAAGTTTCTTTCTGCGGATCGTATTCGATCCCTGTAAAGAAAGAAATACATATATGTTTTACATCAACCGGAGTCATATTCTTCCCTCTTACCGTACAGTATCTCTAGATACTCGAGTAACAGCCTTTCAACGAGTATTCGTTATTGTATTCTTATCATTAAATAAAATTTCTTCGAGTCTCGAAGAAATATTATTTTGATAAAAATTTGCTGCTGTATCGATTTGAATTAATCTAGATTAATTAATCTGGATTATTATCCATTAGGCAGAGGGAGTGGGGGACCAATTGTTAATCGATGCTTAAAAAGCATCCCGACACTTATTTATTTTCAACAGGCTCGATCAAAAGACTACGGATACAAGAATTTTTCGATGATTTTGTCCTTTGTGATCATCGTAGTTAAGGATAGTAGAATATCATAACCGCAGCGAAATTGATCTTACAGGCTAATATCGATTTATTATAATTGTCAAACGACGCGGAAATATCATATATCGTTCGAAAAGCTCTTTGCGTCTCTAAATTGATTAATTTTTTATAGAAAGATTAACGACTTGAAACAGTGATATTATCTAAAATGAATAAGTACCTACATACCTTAAGATGAATCGTGCAGTTAATTTTAACATATTACTAGAGTGTGAAACGTATATTCTTATATATATGTAGTCTCTAAGAGAATTGCATAAGAAGATGGTAAGTGATTCTATCAGTGATCGATCGATCTTTTTGTCTATTTATTCAACGGCATTTACAATCATCAAGCAATCTATCAAGGACCAACGTTCATTTAACGCAACATCTCTGTTTTACGTTAATTTACGTTATTGAATTCTATTTTTTAACATTGTGTAATCTAGGGCTTCGGTACAGCATATAATATTTCGATACGTTTGTTACACCTTGATAAAGTAATACATATATTATTTTACGTTTCTTAATAATATTACGTTTACGTGTTATCTCGTTGCTAGGTTCGTAATCTCTTATTAATTTGTAGAGCTTTTGGTAAAACTAACATGTTGTTAATTTTAATGTTCGTGACGAGTGTTGGCGTGCTTACGATCGGTAGGATAATTATGTACGTAGTAATTACATTGTGATTTGTCGTAAGACGCGATTGTTCGCGGGCTGAGAATAAAAATATTTATAATCGGATCATAGTTTCGCTTTTATTGAATAATAACAACGTACATACATATAGTCATATTCGATGAGCTCGATTAAGGTGAAGGCTGTAATGTGGCGAAGAGATATTATGTTCGATATGAAATATCGTCAGGCGTATCTAAACCTATAATTAGGTAGCTTATATTCTCTCTCTCTCTTTTCCGTCGTTGCTGTGCCGTCCGAGGTTATACTTTTACAAGCAGAATTTCGAAGAATAATTAGAGAATGGTAACGGATTGGAACTCGGTAGCTTAGGATTTCGTTCAACAATCCTATAGCTTGCCTATGCATATACGTATGTATGTATGTCGTGGACGTGATTTGCACATGAGCGAACGAACAAATTCGAATTAAGCAACATAATTGTTTCGTCGGCGAGATCATCCGTTTGACGTTGATTTATTGTGATTTCTTCTTTGAAATGCCGCTGGCTCGTCAACCGTGACGGTAGATACGATATATTCCAGTGCTGAAAAATCACCCTCTCGCGACGGATGACGAGCTTTTGGCGCAGCAAATTCTCCGATCTTTAGCGTTAATTTAAGTGTATCGAATTACTAGAATACGAAAGTTTTTCGATAAGTAGCGTATTAAAAGAATACAATAGCCGAGGAAAGTCGACGATGTTACGTATTCGCTCGAACACTTACCCACGACAAATTTCTATGAAAATACTGTATGCATTATACGAAAAACTTGAAATTTCATTAGAACCGCGAGGAGGCGGCACAACTATCGTGATTGTATGGTAACAGTAAAATTTGAAATCAATCCGAAAACACGCATGCAAGTTCTCAGACATTTATTCGAAACATACGATCAGTGTATCGTTAATCGACTGTTGAAATACTTTCACGAGCCACTGTATATGTATTTAAAGAACATAATTTCCGAGTATTTTTACATCACGAATTTCGGGATAGTTTTATAAAAGAGATTTCAATATTTAAGAATATATAGATTATACGTCAGATTTAATGAAACTTAAAGGAACAGCAGAGTATTGCTTTTATTTTCTATGTCGAGTAATTCTCGAGCAATTCTCGAGTAATTGCCGGATGTTTACACATTTTCCATGTTACGTAACCAGGGCTCTTTTTGCTTGTTGCTGAATTATCTTTGAGGCGATTTGATTCTAGGGGAAAGCAAGCCACGCGCGAACTCGTTTCCCTTCATTCATGGTCAAGCATATTAATGGTAACGTGTGTCTACTCTGTAACCGGTGTTGCGCTGCGCTGGTAGTACGGCAACTACCTGCCGTTAATGTCGTTTGCACCTACAGCTTTCGTCGGTGTGCATTTCTTCTCGCGTTAAATCGCGATAGTAGTAGATTAAGCAGATTAAGGAGAGTAGGCGACCGCTTTGTTATCGCGGTGTGAGTAACAAAAGCTCTTCGGCATGGCATGCGGCACTCGAAGGTCTTTTGTTGCACGCATCGCGATAATAAAGTATTCGTCAATCTCTTTATTAAACGAATTAGCATTGCATTCCGCGAATTAATTTCATACAATCTTTCTGAACGATCATCGTCCTGGCTTCGCTTTAATTTAGTAAATCTTCGCGGTGTGAAATACCTCCCCCTTGCCCTTTTTCCCACTATCGTAATAACCTCGTATTTCTAAAATTCTTAATTTCTCTGACAAATTCTCCTTACCGAATTACTTTTTAAATACGCATTTTCCTAATAAACGTAATTCCTCGAGAAATTATTAACATTGTGAAAGATTCTCACAGACGAGATTCTCTTGCAACTTTATTTGCTGACCGATCGATTTTCTAACGATACAAAAAGGTGCAACATCTTTCTTTATAGATTTTTCACTTTATGGCTTTATCGCTTTGTCGCTTTGTCGCTTTGTCGCTTTTCAAAAGCGTGTGATTATGCAGTCAGTGATTTCCCCCGATTGCCACTATTTCACTGCGACCTTTCCATTTTCTTAATATATACTTATTAAATATCGCTATCGCTATTTGTCTCGCTAATTTCTCTATACCTCCTACTCCTCCTAACCTCCTACCTCCTACCTCCTACCTCCTACCTCCTACCTCCTTTATTGGCCGTTGCAAAATACGTACTGTCGTATCAAGAGTTGAGAACGAGGTACAGTCCAACGTACGACGTCTGACAGGCAACAGACTCCATTGCGCACATATCAACTATCATTTCGTAAGGCGAACGAGCTACATATATGTACGAAATACAAGTAGTAATTACTCGTAATTAGTTGTAAACAGAATGGAAAAGAATAAGAAAGATAGAATCAGCCGAGTCTCTGAGACTCGATTTCGGTAGCGGAGGCTTGAAACGAAACTTGCGGTTAAAATGAATTCTTCGACAAATAATGTGAAATATCTATTTTGAAAGATTTGATTAGATTCTAAATAGACTGAAAATTCTAGTGCGTTCATGGGAAATTTAAGGTTGTAGAAATGCATAGAGCGCATATATGCATGCACATGCGTAATATACAAAAATACGTAAAATTATCCGGAAGGAAGCACTCGTCGTGTTGAAACGTTACGTTAGAAGTAATTTTCAAATAATTATTGTCGGCAACGAGATTTCGTTGTGATACAAGCGTTGCGACGATGATATATCCAAAGTTTTGATATCGGTTGAAAAATACCAGGCGAATAAATAAATAACGTTTATTTCATTCGATGCGCGAGGTAATAAGTTAATCTATCGGAGCCTAATCTATTTTACATAATTGACACGAAACTGGTGCTACCGCGGCCCTCTTCTAAGCGATCTCGACCTCACCGCGAACCCCGGGTATAAATATAATTCTCGCTTTCTTGGGGGTAGCGCGTGTTAACATTTTCATGCGAATATACACGAGGTCGTTTAATGTTCCCCGATAAAGTGAGTCGAGCGGCCGATATATCACAGGGGAGAGACTCTTTTCCTTCTGCATCAAAGACGCAACGAATCTTTGCCTTTGGAGGGCAAGCCGCCGTTAGCCCTCGGGCAAAAACCGGCCGCAGAGAACAATGCGAATATATTACAGTATTCGATGCTAAAACAAAGAGCCGAGCTGCTCTTTTCTTTGTCTTTTACGAGGGTTACATCGAGACGCGACACGCTAAACCATCCCGTGGTTAACCGAGATCGTTCCACGAAAATCGTCGCCTAAAAATTTTGCCTGTAAACCGCTTCCTCGAACGCTTCTGTCAGTTATACGTCCGATGCGGTGGAAAGGTATTTGTACGATAAAAAATCTTCACTAATTTGAGAAATTCGATTGTTCGAACAACTTGTGTTTTGATCAGCTGGAACAATGAACGTTTCTATCCATCGAGTACATAAAATGGGACTATCGATGGGTCAGCCAACTTTGCAGCCCCTGTGGTTCAGAATACGCATTTAAATATTAATAAAAGTTTCAATATTCCCACTTTAATTTTCCACTTTCAATAGTGTATACGGCGTATAAATATTTACCTCAAAAGTTCAATTCCACTGCAAAAAATTTATTAATCATTCCTGCTTCGTACGTACGTACGTACGTATGTATGTATGTATGTATATATTTCTTTTGGATTTGCAACATACCTGCCAACTTTCTTCTTTTTTTTTTTCTTCTTTTTTTTCTTTTCTTTCTTTACTAAGCCATTTTTCGCTTTCTAAATTAATTCTTCTGTTTATCGATAACATAGCTGTCGTTATTACTATATATTTCATAGCGAGTCAAATTCAAATCTTATTAATACGCTACTACGTACGTAATTACGACGGTCTTGTCTCGTCTAACATACACGATAGATTCGTAAAAATTTTCTACGTTGGCGACGTTGGCGTAGAGATAGAGGTAATAGGTTACTTACACATTAAACGTGCCGGATACCGAATTAAATTTCAAGTTGTTTCTTGAAATCTAGTAAACGGCGCGAAACAATAAAATCAATTGGTCTCATCTAACAGTTAGATTAACATTATTGTTCCCTATATATCAATATACATATATATCGTTTCAGTTTGCTTCAACCTCGGACAATCTCGAAAGATACCATAGAAATTTCTTTCCGCGGTAAGAAATTGTCATCAATCCGTGCATGGTTTAAGGTGCAGAGCAGGGTTTAAGAGTTACTTTCCCCCCTCCCCCACTCATTTTCGTAAGGATTCGTTATTTTTTAACACGAACCATCGTGAGAGCAAAGTGTAAAGCTGTACCGTGGAAAGACTCTCTCGTTGCGACTTTCGCTTTCGTTCTCCCTCGTTTCCTTTCGTCTCGAATTCAAGAGGACAAGGAGCTTCATTGTCCACCCTCGAAGATACGTTAGATGGTTGCAGGAAAACGTGCAACTCGAATAATTGCTTACTCGACGGTTGATCCGTTCTGGTTGGTAAGCAATGCAGCGGCTTGAAATAATGGTTTCCTTAAAGTCGCGCGAGAGCGAAATGCACAGTTCTAGGGAAAGGAAGGAAGGAAGGAAGGAAGGAATTGTTCCATAATTAGCAACGGCTAGCGAGGGTCGTTGAGTGGTCGTATAAGTTAACAGTTGGTGCGGCCGGTTTCCTGTCGCAAGGAACTTTCCTTCCAGTTTCTTTTTCCGGTGGGTGCTTTGAAATTTTAATCGATGACACCGCGTTTTAACCGGACCTAACGGATTTTGTCCGAGTCTTTCCATTTTTCGCCCCAAACGAAATCGATCACAGTGTCGATGAGAAAATTGCGCGCGATACGATTTAAAGAATTTTGAATGCACTGCAATTACAAGATATACATCGGATATCCAAAGTATAGTGCATACTTTCTATAACGTTTTGTAATAAAACAATTTTCTATCGACGTCCTGCTGTTTTAATTGTATTCTCAAAAATGTGAATCTGCATAAAAATTCGCACTTTACCGTTTAGTTATCAGCGTTATAATAAACGTGCTAAATACTTGAATAAATACAACGATGTACGAGTACTTCTTGTAGCCATTGTAAGCGTGAAGGAAACTTTGCGGGAATTGGCTGAAACCGTTGGTTATATTTTTGAAATTTTTAGCTGCTGTGCAACGGTGCTGCAGCAGCATTATCACGTGCACATATTGACCCAGTAGTACCGAGCACCTGGCCAGGTGTATCCTTCGTTTCTCGGTGCTTCATGAAGCGTAAAGCGGTCTGGCAACGGACGAGGAAACAGACCTCTTTGTACGAAATCGAGCAAGATGGAAATCGTGGTTGGATTTCGAGCATTTTAGTTTTTGCGCATTTATAGAAAATGTCAATGAACAACGATTGCGAGCATAGATCTCACCTCTTTAGCTGACTCTGTAACGATACGAATTTGTATAAATATCCACCATCTATTTACTACGATCATATAGGCCATTGACACTTGCCACTTGGTGGCGAGTAAAAATTCTTCAGACAACCGTTGTAATTTATCCTTGGATATACGTTCCGTTTCAATTAGAAACGTTATTGCGCGACCAGTCTCGTACCGTAACTGCCGCGCTAATTAACGTTTGTCGTTGACGCGCGATCTTGCGAATCTAGTTTAATTAGCCGATACGTCGGCTTTATTCCACCAAAGATGAACTTTTTCTAAACAACGAGACAATATCTTTTGATTTACTTAACTTAATAGTAGCTTAATAGTATTTTTATTCGTTGTTGCGAGCAAACATTCTGTTTTATTCGATGGTAAGTAGTATGTATGTAGAAATTCCGTCCACATCTATATAGATAGAGATATATATAGTCGCCGAGTTGATACGTTTTTGCCGAAGGTATCTAATTTAATTGTTGTTGGTATCAGTAATGTAAATAACATCGAGCCGAGTTCAGACAAATTAATTCCTACAAAATTTGCCTACCTCCTTGGTTGCTAATAACGAAGAAGTAATACAAAGAAATAATTATGCATTCATGAAATTCAAGAAGGATACACATTTGTAAGCGAGACGTAAGCACCATCCGACACGCCGCACCGTTCCTGCAACCCAATGAAACTTCTATCGTTTACAGAAAGGATAAGTTACGTTAGACGGTTAAAAGGGATTCGCGGAATCCGCAAAGTATTCCTTGAAAACGGCAGACAAGTTTACACTCTATGTATATTCACGATTCGATAACGTAACTCTGTTCAACTACGATGGGAAAATGTCACCCTTTATAATAACTAGTCACTAGCTGTGTATGTACAGCGTTGCACAGTGGCGTGCAAAAGTTTCTGACACTGGCCGCAGTGAATTTTTTACTTTATGTTCGAAAAGCGTTATATCAAGCTATATCGAAATAAAATAAAAAAAGAAAAGAATTTAAAAACACTAATTGTAAGGCTAAATCCATAAACTGAATCATATAATCGTCGTAAGCCTACAAGCCGTTAAGAATCAACTAACAAAAACTAACGAAAAATAATTGTAAAATATCGAATCATCGAGAAACGTTGTCGTTTTTGCAAAATCTGCCAATTAAAAGGTGAGTAAAAAAAAAGGATCCATTGAAAGGTCCGTGGTCGGCAGTCGTGTGGTCGAAAGATCGATCGCTATCGGCATTGTAATCTCGGTTTCTGTTCTTTCGAGCAGGTTTCTCGGTGTTGGCGCACCTATACGTACGTATGTACGCAGAATGTAGAATGTAGTAGAGTTGTGAGCGTTAAGGGGTGACGCAGGGCTGCACACAGGGCGGCTGCTGCTGCTGGTATGCGTATAACGAGCAGCAGCAACGGGCGAGCTCCTCTGGTCCCACGATTCGCGGAGCGAGAGCCGCGCAAAAAGGTCCCAGGAATGCCTCGGTACCTCGATAAACGCGTTAAATCGCGTGGGCAGCTATCGACTGAACGCTTGTTTCCAATCTACCCCCTTTGCCGTTTTCAAATACGGATTTCTGTCAAAGTAGCTCGCGCTATGACTCGTTCCCCAAAAATTTTAAGAGATCTCTCTCTTCTTTTCTATTAGTTGAGAGTTAGAACAGTTAAGAACCGATGCGATAGGGTATGCATCGTGATTATAGTAATGAAATGAATAGTATGAAAATTGAAATCCAAAAATATACGTATGTATTGTATATAGAAGTTACATGACGTTTATTGCAAGCATACAGTTAATGACAAATTAATACAAATATGTACGGAATAAATAGCGTCATATATCTTAGTAATGCGTACAACGAGTAAATAATTAACTGTTCGAATACTTTGACGATGTTTGCAAATTTATACTTATTTTCATTATATTTTCAGAACTGTCTTAAATTTTACCAATATCATCACGAATCGTTTCTCGTTACAACGACAACGAAATTTCAAAATGTTTATATATAATATTTCGATAAAGAATTCCTGGCACTGTTCGTATCTTGTTGCTGTCAGAAGTGAAAGCGAAAGAAAATTTTTTTAAGAAAACAAGGAGTGGCAAAGACACTGACTTACAATTATGTAACTACAAGAGCCACTATAATAAAATGTACGATAGAATATCCAATGTGCATTCAAATCTAGGATTATCTAACTTATTATTAACAGATGATACATGTACACTGTATACGGCATTATAAAGTATTACAATTAATCGAGCAGGCCGTTTCTATATCTCTACAAAGCAGAACTTTACTTAACAAGTAAAAGGCAGGAAGAATTTTGAATATTTGAATGTATCCCTGAAAAATGAAAACATGCTAGATAGTAGATAGTAGATCATTTTAACTAGGGGGTAACCAGGGGATAGTGTTCTTCCTGTGTTTCGTTGCTCTTTTTTCTAGTTTTTGATGTAATTAAAATAACGTAATTACAATTGATCCTCTTACATGTACGTATTTTGTTTGCACACAATAAATTCGAATTTTACGAATATTCGTGTTCTAACTTTTTATGGATGACGGATTCGCCGTTTACAATCCAACCAGGAAGATAGTTAACGTTAAAGCAATGCCGAAGGCAAAATAACGTTTTATCAGCTTCACATCTGAGTTGCAATTTGGTGCGAGCAGCAATTATAGGGCGCCGACCTCTCTCTTGTGGTTTCGGGTTTCCGAGAACAAATTTCGGAAAAAAAGAGAAAAAAAAAAGAAGAAAAAGAAAGAACATGTCTGGAGCTCGATAAATGCAGTAAATTGCATGGGGAGGCACCTGCAGTTGATTGCTTTCGGTTCACTGACGCAAACTCATGCGGCAAGAAGTTTATAAAGATGCTACAAGTTTAAAAAAAGTATTTATTCGATATTAACTAGTTGTTGCATACAGAGAGATAGTCATTCTGTAAACTGGAAATTTTTATTTTCCAATTTAGTACTTCGTTATTTGAAAACCATGACTCGTGTATGAGAAATTTATTTTATAGAAAGTTTCTCTAGGAAAAACTGTTTTCCGATTATTAGTACTAAAAACACACTTGCTCTCGTATTTTTGCAAAGAAGATGGAAAGCGCTCCAAAATTAGGAGCAGTTTCCTTGAAAACAAGTATATTTATGTTTTAGTTACCTGATAACATACAACATAGCTAAAATACAACGTTACTTGGACGCAATCGGGACCCGTTAACAAATGAAAATTAGTAACCAAGATCATATCAAATTTATAACATTCTACATATATTATAACTCAATATTCTGCACATTAAAAGCAAATTAACTAAATACATAGTGTAGCAGTTCTATAAAAAAAAAAAAAAAAATCTTAAGCAGTTCTTTTTCTAAATTAGTTAACGATTGGTTTCAGCCAACAAGTACATAGTTCCTTCATAATTCAGTTGTTTTTAATATCTAAAATTGCGCACGGGCCTGTGTTTCATGCTAAAAAGTCATGAAAATGCTAAAAGTCATGGTAATTATAGATAATTTTCTAAATAGACCTCTAATTCGTTTATATAAATTTCGTTGTTGCAAAAATTTGTCTTACTTAATAATATGATTTATTCTATTTGATCATCTATAACGTTTTTCTATCGATACTTACTATTTTTCATATCCATAAACCATCTCTTAATATTGGAAGAAAACATTGTGACACAGTACAAATTGATGCGAGAGGATTGTTAGCAAAACGATTGAAAGATGTAGACGGTTTACAAAACTTGCAGCGATTCTTAAATCGAGATGACAGATGTCTCGGTGTCTGCAGCATAATCACGTTGAAAAAATATGACAAGACGGCACCTGCCAGTGATAAATTGTAATTCTGCAGGCATTTAAGTAAGCAACTCGAGTTAGTCACAGTGAAGCTTTACACTTATAATATAACCATTTGTTCGAGGAATTTAAGCTCTTAATTTTCTTTTGTAAATGTTTCGTAAATAGAATCGTAGTATTTTAAAAAGCGATTTATCAAACATGAACGAAAATTGATTTTGAAAATATGTTATATATCGCTTCCCTGTGTTAACCAGTGTTTAAAATTACGATTTATCGTTTAACTTTATTATCGTAGCGTTAAAACGTTTTCAAGGTGAAGCAACTATAGCGATAAATAAAAATATTGGCACACGTTAGATTTTCTTCAATTTCTCGATACTGTATAAATCTGTAGGATATAATTTTCCAGCATGTAATCCTTATCGTAATTCGTTACTGTTAAGCATTGTTATGAATAGACCCTACAATGCATAAATTCTTCTCGGTTTATATATCATATATATATATATATATATATATAAAAAGAAAAGTTTATATATAAAGAAAAAAGAAAATTGAAAAGATCAAAGCAGAAAGAAAAATGTTATAAATATAGATGATTAAAATTGATAATAGGGTGTAGGGAAGATAGGATAGGTATACTTACATACTACACATTGCATGTGTGCACCACGTGGCTTTCGATTCGCATCGGTTATGTCTTTTCCGGCCGACACCAGATATTCTCGTCGTTCTCGTCGCGTTGGTCAACCACGACCTTTCTCCTTCCACAGTATCACCTGTGGCACCCTCGCTTCTTTAATCGAAACTAACGACACAGTTTTGTGCATCCTTCCGGCATTTCTATAACTTATTCACTATCTTCGTTCTCATCGAACGAACGACATTCGTCTCCCTTCTCTTTTCTTCTTTCTTCTTTTCTCAAAGTACAATGTCAAAACAATGTGGGTGGTATTTTAGGTTCGATTAGGTTTACAAAATTTCTGTTGGATAAATATCGAATGTTAAATACATAATGGAAAACTTATTTTTTAGTTTTTATTCGATTAATTACGAATTCTTGCGTCCCGCAAACAAGAACGTTGCTTTAATCAACGATCTTCGTAAGGATAGCAAATTTGAATACATTACGAAATTGCGAATCAAATAAAAAATGTCTGAATTAAGATATATCTATAATTACGTAGATCAATAACATTAATATGGTTAGAAGCGAAGGTGTGGTTTAATGGCTAAATAGAATCCGGTGTTCATCGTTACGAATAAACGACGAGCAATTGTCTTTTTTATATCTTAAGCGTTACCGTATATCTGTACTGTATATCTGGTACTGCTTATCGAATTAATCGTACGGTTTAATGATTCGAAGAAAGTAAATAGCGTATATCAACATTATGCAACCGAAGCAATAGGAAAAGTGAGAAAAGATCATAACCAGAGACACAGCCTGGCCCAAGGGTCGACAACTTCCGGCGGAGATACGAATTGAGTCCCTACTCTAATCTCTGAGGATTTTATCTCGCGCAGTAACAAGCAGAGATCGTGTACGTTACTGCTGGAACCCTTTAATCCTTCTGTGAACAGATAGTATCAACTGCAACGTCAGGATAATTCCACATAAAACGAACGCTTATAAATTTACCGCACATTTCTGCAAACATCCTTTCGCAAAGTTTCTGCGTACCGTTACACCGCAACTAATATTTATCCTATGTTTCGCACTGGCTACGTTTGCTAAAAACTATACTTGATACATGTAAATTTTAATACCAAATGATGAAATTGTAACATCAAACGAAAAGAAGCCAATTTCAAAAATGTCAATTTTGTCTATGTCAAGAATTCAATTCAAGTCAAATGTCTATTTCAAAATATTTAACTTTTTAAACAAACAAAAAACGCGAAAGTAATTCTCTGTAGAATTTGAAGCATCATTTTGAAAGGACGAAATCATATTTTATCGTAAATTGAAATTGGCACAAACGAAAGCTTTGATTGTTTGAATAATAACTTTGTTTGTGCAACAATTATTTCCATCTATATAGAACCATGCTTAGTTCGATGCCGTGCCTATACGTGTTAAATGTAAATTAAATTAAATTATTGTACAAGTCAATTTAGAATGTTCTATAATAGCTTGAATGTAATTTATATATATATATATATATATAATAGCGTAGAAATATAAAAATGATCCGTTTATTAAAAGCAGTCGATAAAACACAATTGATGATATGAAAAAATTCAAAGTTTATCGTAGTCGGTTTCATGGTAAACATAGCGATAGAGACCAATGGTTGAATCCGAGTACGGCTTTGCTCGTAGATTTTCCTTCTTAGCTTCTCTCGCCATTCGTTATTCTTGACAGCGTTGGAGAGAATTTGAGAGAAGAGAAAGAAAATCAATAACGATTCGAGAATGAAAGAAGGAGAAAAGTATTGGGCTGTAAGCTGTAAGCACTCGGGGGTAAAAGAGCGGAGCGGGGAGAAGATAGGGACGCAGGAATGTACGGTACGACAGCTGCCCCTATCCCTATGGGTTTGCTTTTGAAACCCCGGCGACGCGACAGTGTCTGACGAAAGATAGTAATCCAATATGCTGCGAGAGAACGAAAGAGAAAGAGAAATGCAGCTGCACTATATATTTCATTCAAATAAATTTTACGTAACCAATTACACGTACGATTATGTATATATTTTGTTATTTTGCATCTGCTTGTTACTTGGGCGATATGATTGGCTTCGATCTGTCTTTTATGCTTACTTAAACAGTACATACTTTGTATATTTAGGAATTAGTTAAATAGACAATTGCATACAAATATCTTTTCAGCATATAATCAACATTTCAGAATGTTAGAAATTGCTTAATAATCGTAACGTTAAGTTATTTGGAAAGGCGACACGGCGATGCAAGAAAAGCTTATATGTAAGAAATTTATCTTTTCTTCTTCTTTTCCTTTGTCTTTTTCTTTCCTTTTTTTTCTTTCTTTCTTTCTTTTCTTTTTTTTTTCTCCCAAGTCAGAACGTAGAACATTAGCGATAAATTTTAAGTCGAGGATATTGTCTTCAGCATATATGTACAAGATATTTATCGATAGCTGCTGGTTGACGAAGAACTGTGAAATGGTTGATGATAGGAAAAGGAATATACAGATATCTTTTTATCGTTTTCTCGCGTGAAATGTGATACCGCAAAATCAAAATTTCTTCTCTTTCAAATTTTTCGAGGCTATATTAAAATCACTTTATATCTTTTAAGTAGAATTTGCACAATCTGCAACAAAAGGCAAGTTTTCTAGATTATGCCTCTTTCTTTCAATCGTTTTAAATTACTTATTCTTTTCTCGTTTGCTAACTTTCTACAATACGATCAAAATGTACTAGAACTAATTCATCTTAGCAGCTCGCTTTATTTATTTCCACAAGTCTTTCTTTTTTATATTGGTAGCAGCGTGGAAAATTTTATGTCATTGTCATTGTTCGTTTACGCGTAACCTCTTGTCTTGTAATTTAAAAAAGCTGCTCTTGGCGATCTTTAACGTGCTGAATTTCGTTGAGCGAAGACTCCGCGTCAAATTTTGTCTTTGGAACGAAATTTACAGCGATGAAGGCATATCACGAAGAAGGATATTCGAATGGTAGAAAATGTTCAAAGAAAGCAGAGAACGCGTCCAAGATAAGGATCGATCTGGAAGACTTTCCATTGCGGGAGGTGAGCGACGCTTGAATGAAGTCAATGAATGAAGTTAGAACTCGATGATCGACGACTGCCAATTAAAGATAGTGGCAAACATGTTGGAATATAATTTGGTTTCTGCTAGTCGATTTTGAAACGCGACTTTGATTTCGCACCATGATAATGCTTTCTCGCTCACATATCCTCTAACATACCCCATCGGGGTTCGTGAATTTTTGGCTAAAGATCCGTGTTCATTATCTAATATGTGTCCGTGTGATCTTTTCTTATTTCCCCGGCAATAAAATTATTGCTTCGTGGATCCCCTCGTTTTGAGTCTGAAGGCTATATCTTTAGTCTATAAAAAGTGATTCGCGGATTGGTAAGAACGTTGGCACAAGCGTATTGTAACGGCAAAGGGGCCAAAATAAATTTCGATGAATAAATTCATAATTTATATTTTATCAGACCACTTTTCGATCACGTGGACTTGAAGAATTCAAGAATTCTGACTGTTAAGTGAAGCAAGTTTCACAGGTGACAGATGCAGTATGAAATCTACAAAATTTCTTTCAAATTTAATATAAAAATAGATCGAAGATAAAGTAGATCTTTAAGCAAAGGAGTTTTTACGTTCACGATGGCAATTCAAAATTATTATTCGTAAATAATGTTACTGGTGGAACAAAGCATCGATGGTTATCATTTAACAGCGAATCGTTCAATTTTTATTATTTGTTGTGTCTAATAGACACAGCCCAACCGAGGATTAAAGCGGTGGTAAGAGAGGCTCGACAGGATGCGAGAGAGATAATAAAGAACAGAGCATGAAAGAGAACATAAAGAGAGAAACCTCCCCTACTTAGAATGATAAACCTTCGCTGGTGGAGAGCGGCAACTCGCAGCTGTGTTCAAAAAATGTTTTTGTCCACCGTTTTCTCCTTCTCTCTTCTTTTGCATCGTTACTCGCCTGCTCCTCGCCTTTGCATATACGCAGCCTTCTGAAGAAACTATCTAACTTACTAACGTTTATTACATCTTGAATAGTCAATGATAATATCGAAATATATATATATTAGTTAAAGAATTATATTTTAATTAAAAGTTCGACGAGATATGTGAATGCACTACAAAGTACATACTTTTTTTTATATCTATACGCAGTCTTATGCAGGAGAGATTTTTAATCTGTTTAAAGCGGATGTTTATTATAAAAACCTCATTATACGATATGTCTATTATATAATATACGATAGATGTGCATATTCATTGCATCTAAAATAGTAAATGACAATGTTTACATTAATTTATACAAATATCTAAATAAAACATTTATATTACAGATAATGAATTTAATGGAATACCTAGCAAAGAAATTTTGTGTAAATTATGTTATTCAAAGATTATGTTATAACCTGTACACTGTAGGTTTACTATATACAATTCCCTGGACGGATTTCAACAATGCAGAATGCCTGGTGCGTTTCGTTTTGCTCGACGCACACGTGCGTACGCATACATATCTGCGCGGTAAATAGCGGAAGTGCCTTGCAGATGACGAATCAATTTAAGATGAAACTAACACTACGTTTGCTTATTCGCAAGAGGATAGAAACATAATACGCCTCATTTTCTATTATGTATTTGAGTTAATTCAAAGATTATACAGAATTACGATATTTACTGTTCGATAAGGTATAACGGAGCTTGCCTCCTTCGCTATGTGTAGTTATTTCAATCGAATCGATAGATTGTATTATGTTTCTTATCTCTAAACAGTCAAAAAATAGGTTCATTCGTGCTTCGTTCATCTGCATTATACGTTGTGTGTTCTTGATAAATAACACTAACCGCATCTACCATGCAACTACAAATATTAAAAAAAGCGATAACCGCATTAGCTAATGATATTAGTACATGAGGTGATAGATATGTGAACCGTAGATAACGAGAGATAGTCGGATTATTATGTTTCTGCAGTAGGAACAATTAGGTTAAAAGACGTGACTCTTCACCCTTTCGAAATAAAACAGGAAAAGATATTTTATTCTTATTCGGGAAAATTTCAAAATTTGTCGATACAAATGTAAACTTACAGGATGGTGGAAATTTTTTCTGTCTTGAAATTCATTATACAAAGAAATTTATTCTATTTTTTATGGGTACAGAGGTACCTCTGTAATGAAGACACAACATAGATAAATTATTTCTGCTATAATAAATTGTTCGATATATATATATATACATATTCGATATATACATATATATATATATGTACATTATTGCGGATATGTATATCGGAAACATCTCGTTTTAATATTAACAGCGATATCAAACGGTAAATGGGAATATAAAGTAATCAAACGTTATGTTGGGAAAAGCATATTAAAAAGGAAATACAAATTTCTGCTTTAAAGAATCTAAATGACAAATCGTAGATAATCGTTGTTACCTCTGTGATATGATATTGTTATCAGTACGCAACATCTTGAACGCTTCGCGCGTCATTCGAAATTTCACGTTTCTATTCTAAGAAAACGAAAGACTCGTGTGAAAACATCTATATCTATGTATCTGACCTAGTAGATGGTAGAAACTGGTACGATTTAGCACGCACGAATGGATTAGCATCCGGATCGTTATATATATATATATATATATATATATATATATATATATATATGTTGTTCTATCGGTCGTTGCTTTTACTAGTTCGATCATTTTGCTGGTCTCTGACGTCACTAACCATATGATTGCTGAGTCATATGGTCCTAAGAACCCTTTGCATCCTGGACCAGCCAAGAACCTTGATTCATGCCTTTCTTGTTAACCCTTCGATTCCTAACAGGAGAAAAGCGAGAGTTGGGTTATGGAAGAAATCGTTGAGCTTCCTAAACAAAAGTCTCTACGTTTTTGCTTTCTTTATATGTGTACATATCTGTTCTTCTTCTTTGAGAAATGAAGTTAGGAATTGAGTTTCTTTAGTTTTTATAACTTTGGATGAGTAAAAAAGAACGAACCTTTAAATTGTAGCTTATGTGCACTGTGTTGTTCTATCGGTCGTTGCTTTTACTAGTTCGATCATTTTGCTGGTCTCTGACGTCACTAACCATATGATTGCTGAGTCATATGGTCCTAAGAACCCTTTGCATCCTGGACCAGCCAAGAACCTTGATTCATGCCTTTCTTGTTAACCCTTCGATTCCTAACAGGAGAAAAGCGAGAGTTGGGTTATGGAAGAAATCGTTGAGCTTCCTAAACAAAAGTCTCTACGTTTTTGCTTTCTTTATATGTGTACATATCTGTTCTTCTTCTTTGAGAAATGAAGTTAGGAATTGAGTTTCTTTAGTTTTTATAACTTTGGATGAGTAAAAAAGAACGAACCTTTAAATTGTAGCTTATGTGCGGATTATTAATTATAAAAGAAGATTTTTACAACTTAGGTTCCTACTTATCCGATAAACCAGGCTTTCTTAGAATTGTTTTCCTAATGATCTGGTAAATAATGAATCTTACATTTTCCAGTATTTTAATCGTATATATATACACACGATATATTGTAATAAAATAATTATAATAGTTGCACAGATACGCGTGTAACGATGTACGCGTGCTTTTATACAGCCTAATAAAACTGTAATATCAGCTCTGTTATGCTATTTCACGTATTAATATTATTATAACTCTAGCACGTGCCGTTTATCCACCTTCTCTTCTCCATTTAACGAACTGCTGTGACTTCTTCTTTCTCCTTTGAATCCCGAAAATGATATTCGCACACATCTAAGCCGTTGATCTCTAAATTGATTTTTCCAGCCCTCTTTCCGTAGCATAAGTTTGTTTTTGCGAATTCCAAACTTGCACTTTTTTATGGCAATAAGCTAATAACGGTCGTTGCTACAGTTCTATAAATCCGTTCACTTTCCCTCTAGCTCATTGTTTTTGTACGACTTATTCAAGATTTATTATTAAAAATAAGCGCTTTGATATATTTGCTAGATTAATATCGTATGTTTTAACGATAATTAATAAAAAATGTAAGAAATCTTAAGTCTTTTATTTAGTCTTATTTAATAAATGAACCATCTAATGTTATCTCAAAATTACAATAGTTTAATATAATTTTCAGTATAAACACAATTGTGCACATTTACATATATTTCTGTCGTTTTGTGCACTTTACTCTCCAAACATGTTTAACAATTATTTCAATGCTTAATCGTTGTAATTCTCTATTCTCCGTCTATATTTTTGTGCTCTTTGGTCAACGCACGCCAGCATCAACATGTATTCCCGTTGCCTTCCTCGTTTCGTAGCTTATTTCCTTGGTCATTTGTCCCGTTCATCTTTTTCGCAGTTTTTCCTGGTTTTCTCTACGAAGTCCTTTGTAACTACACGTACAGACATACGTAGAACACTCTTGTTCTTCTGTTTCTTTATTCTCTGTTATCCTCTCCTTCCTTGCCCGTATCCTTTTCCTCCAAAAGAGATTCTGTCAGCGTCTTTCTTTCTGCGTCCGTTTATATTTCTATCCTCTTCGGATGCTTGCTCGTATCCTCTCACTCCCTCGGTTCGGAGTGTTTCGTCCTCCTCCCTCAATCACCTCTCTGTTTCGCTGGCATGTTTTCCGTCCTCTCCAGCCTCGTGTATGGACGGGCCTCTGGCAAGCCTCAAGAGCGAAAGAGAGAACGGTCCTTGTTGCTATGCAGCGGACGACAGGGTGATCCGCGCGAGGGAAAGAGAGAAGGAAACCGAAACGACCAGGAGGGCGACCGCTATGATTATTATTCGCAGGCCGAATAACCAGTGCGACCCTCCGGGGAAGGAGCCGCGTACTTGGCCGTGTTCGTTGGCTGCTCGGCCACTTTTTTACTACCTCTCATTCTCTCCCCAAGCTTCTCCCCATGCCTCTCTCTCTCTCTCTCTCTCTCTCTCTCTCTTTTTCTTCCTTCTATCACTCAGTTATCGGTTGCAAATGTGTGGTCTCTTATATGTATAAGTACATAGGTACACATGATTGGGAGCACTGAAATCGCACGCTCTTCGATCAACTTGCTGACAATTTTTTTTAATTTCTCTCTTTATGTATATTTATATATATCGTATATTGCATTTTATATATTTATATATACACATATTATAATTTAACAATTAATAACAATTGTCGAAGCTTCTTATCGAAAATTTGGATATACTTGCTATACATACTTTATACGTCCAGATTTCTTAATATGTATCTCTCAAATTTATTGTAAACGTGTTATTTATTTTTTCAAATAATAGTTAATGGTTGTTCCGTTTCAAACATGTACATAGCTATATCATAAAACATTATCGAATGTGTTGTTGTTTAAATAGGTGAATAGTTTTAAATAAAAATTTAAGAAATAGCTTTTTACAGGTTTATTTGTTAAATTATACAGAGCCAAAAAGAATAAAACGATAAGTATCGAGTATGCGATTATGATGATCCCAGAAATATGCATATGTATATAGTGTATGGTTTATTGCGTGCAACATTTTTCATGTTACAAAAGGGGCACTATCCTCAACTGTAACATATTGAGTTGAGCGCGCGACTTCGTGTATACAAAATGTGTGTGTGTGTGTGTGTGTGTGTGTGTGTGTGTGTGTGTGTGTGTGTGTGTGTGTGTGTGTGTGTGTGTGTGTGTGTGTGTGTGTGTGTGTGTGTGTGTGTGTGTGTGTGTGTGTGTGTGTGTGTGTGTGTGTGTGTGTGTGTGTGTGTGTGTGTGTGTGTGTGTGTGTGTGTGTGTGTGTGTGTGTGTGTGTGTGTGTGTGTGTGTGTGTGTGTGTGTGTGTGTGTGTGTGTGTGTGTGTGTGTGTGTGTGTGTGTGTGTGTGTGTGTGTGTGTGTGTGTGTGTGTGTGTGTGTGTGTGTGTGTGTGTGTGTGTGTGTGTGTGTGTGTGTGTGTGTGTGTGTGTGTGTGTGTGTGTGTGTGTGTGTGTGTGTGTGTGTGTGTGTGTGTGTGTGTGTGTGTGTGTGTGTGTGTGTGTGTGTGTGTGTGTGTGTGTGTGTGTGTGTGTGTGTGTGTGTGTGTGTGTGTGTGTGTGTGTGTGTGTGTGTGTGTGTGTGTGTGTGTGTGTGTGTGTGTGTGTGTGTGTGTGTGTGTGTGTGTGTGTGTGTGTGTGTGTGTGTGTGTGTGTGTGTGTGTGTGTGTGTGTGTGTGTGTGTGTGTGTGTGTGTGTGTGTGTGTGTGTGTGTGTGTGTGTGTGTGTGTGTGTGTGTGTGTGTGTGTGTGTGTGTGTGTGTGTGTGTGTGTGTGTGTGTGTGTGTGTGTGTGTGTGTGTGTGTGTGTGTGTGTGTGTGTGTGTGTGTGTGTGTGTGTGTGTGTGTGTAGAGATAGAAAAAAACAGACAGAAGCTTTGAGTTTGAGAGTTCGCACACCGACCAAGCTAGACACCAGGGCCCCTGATGACGTAATGTTGTTTACTTTTAAGCCTTCCCTTGGCAACAGGTCGCTTTCCGCGGGTCCGAGATGAAAGGATCGTCGCAGGAAGAGAGAGAGAGAGAGAGAGAGAGAGAGAGAGAGAGAGAGAGAGAGAGAGAGAGAGAGAGAGAGAGAGAGAGAGAGAGAGAGAGAGAGAGAGAGAGAGAGAGAGAGAGAGAGAGAGAGAGAGAGAGAGAGAGAGAGAGAGAGAGAGAGAGAGAGAGAAAGAAAGAAAAAAAACGATATCGTTGTTAATCGTCACCAAGAAACGCGAACAGAATATAATTAATGTGTATATGTATTTATAACAGAATGAAAATTGAAGTTTCGTTATTCAATTAGTAAAAATCTACGAATATGCCAGAATACAATAATACATATAAATACGTGCCAATTTTATTATTTCACATTAGTGAAGAATAAATATTTAAGTTGACATATGTATCTATAAAGGATCTGGAATAACATATTTCAGTACGAACAGTATGATTATAGTAAATAACATAAAAATTTGTAAATAGGATGTAGAAAAAAGGCGTGTGAAACGTTGACGTTCGTTTTGAAAAATTAAGCGTCTGGTACTCATGCGTATTTCTATGCTGACGAAAGGTTCTATAAAAAGGCACGATTCCAGAAGTGAAAGTTCATTATGCGAACTTGCATCACGAAGAAATTTAAATTCGACCGAAAAATATTTTTTAGCTTTTCCTTTAACTTTTATTTAATTGACACGCTGCTAAAAAACGCTTTGGCTCTTTAACCGAAAATATCATTTACATCGCAATATTATAAAATGATTTTACGCGTTAACATGTACATATATCTATAGCGATACGTACAAAACACGTTTCACTTGGATTCCGGTCGTTATCCTTGAGCGCAACTTTTTTGTGTCATTTACACCAGGAAATTTTCTTGAACTTTTTCAAGTGACACGAGTGCCTTGATCGATACCTTGAACTTAACAAATTTCATATGTTTCTTGAATATGTGTGAGAAAATGCCTTTTTATGATCTAGGAATAGGAAAATACCTAAATAATTGAATATTTGAAGCTTACTGGACGGAAAGTGATGCTATTATACGACCGGTTTTACCGGAAAGAGTATATCTTCTCCGTAAGAGCGATTAACGTTCCAGCGGATATCCGTGAGTCTATAAACCGATTTCTCACGAGCTCCGGTCAGCTATTCGCGTCTCTCGGATTCCAAACTCCTCCTCTACGCCTTCGGTCTTGCACGACCTAGACAACACGCGGCAAACAACTCCGTGTGTAGGATAGAATGTGCTTTGAACGTCCTTGACTTCTCCGCTTCGGTAAACCGATGTGTAGTGGATGCACCGTTGCAACGGTGTTGTTGCCTCGTTTTCCGTTACAGTTTTTGATTAATTCAATAGCACGATCTCGTGCTATACCTATTTAAATCTGTTTCTGTCAGGAACTTAAAACGCGGAGAAGCGGAAAAGAGAACCGCGTTTACATTTTTTATGACTTTATATCATATTATTCATGCCTTTCGTTTAATTTGTGTAGCTTTCAATATACAGATACATGTATACCACCGATCAAAAGTATATGGATACTTGCTTACTTTTCATTTGATTTAATTTAATTACAAAGTCACAAATAAAGATCAGGCGTTGATGAGTAGCGATGAAATTTTGTATTATTATTTTATCATTACGCCACGATAAAATTGATTTTAAGTAATTAATAAATTTGCAAGAGTTAAAATAAGTTATGGCATAATTTTTTGATCAAATTTATTAAATTTTTTAAATCAAATTCATTTATGAAACATTTTGGGAAAGTAATTTGTCCTTGAGTTTCTCGAACTATCTACATATGTAGTTTTGTGCGTGCGTGTGTGTGCGTGTGTGTGCGTGTGTGCGTGTGTGCGCGCGCATGTGTGCGTATAGGTGTAGTTTCTATGTATCATACAGGTCGGGTAAAGGAGCTTTATTCCGTGATTAATTCAAGAAAAAATATTTGGGAACCATTACATCGATGAATCAGATTTCACATTTGAATGTACTGTCAGCCAATTTTCAGACAAATAATTGAAACGTATAATGTGTTCATGTATTACGTCGTTCGTTAATTACATATTATTGGGCTAACAATAAGACAGAGAATTAAACGATGTAATCTTGTTAGGAGGGATTACGTTAAAGTTTGCCAGTATTATTCACAAATTAAAAATTCGGTTGAACAAATTCTGAACGTAAATATGCTTACATGTTCAAGTATGAAAAATAACACGAATCAAAATATAAATACGTTAATCCTAGAACAGTATTGCGCGAGTTCATTGTCACGAAATTTTAAATTTGTCTATCGGAATGAAAAGCAATTTAGAATTGTGAGTTTTTGTTCACCCTGTTAATTTGATTTAATTCCACTTCCTTCTATACTAATGTTACAATTTTATAATCATATTTTATAAAGTGGCTTCTTGACATTCTCTTTGTAAACAATCCCAGTTTTATCGATAGTAATGTAATTAATATTTTGTTAGAGTGCTCGTCTCTCTTGTCAAACTTGATTATTCGAAACATAGCAAATGCTTTTCTATTTGCTCTTTGAAAGAATCTGTAGACGTTTTGCCGCCTGTAAGAAGGAACGTTCAATTTGATCTTAAATTCTGATCGCGTAATATGTACATAGTTTCGTCTTTCTCCTGTTCCTTTGTTCATTTACCATTTATACACATTTCTAGTGCAAAATTAACCGTAATATCTTACGTATGTTTGATGCGATTAACGAACGTGAATGAACTGCGATATATTGAACTGCCCGTTTAAAGTAGTTATTCGCTTAAAGTTATTCGCTTCACGAATCAAGACCCTATAAAAGTATCACGGCGCTCTTCGCTACTGGATAATTATAAAGCGACGGGACACCATTTCGATTATAATAGTCGTGTACGAGTTCATGCTTGTGTTTCACGAATTGTTTCCTCTTGTCCTTACAAGAGTACTCGGCTGCCTACTAATGAGATACGAGACAGATTAAAATACATCTAAGTGAATGTAATTAGAATCCGGCTTTA
This sequence comes from Bombus impatiens, assembly GCF_000188095.3. NCBI lineage: Eukaryota > Metazoa > Arthropoda > Insecta > Hymenoptera > Apidae > Bombus > Bombus impatiens. Next base: position 1,178,993 of record NT_177474.1, read on the forward strand.
TCAAAGATACAACAAAAGAAACTACTGTTGTTCTCTTTTTAATAGTTTCCTATTATGCGGAATAACGAGCTGCATAGATCATCGCACAAATAAATGTGATTCTATTCAATATCTATAATATCAGAATCTATAATAATACCATATCGTAGCCGCTTCGATGTCATCTAACCGCCTGCTAGCAGGATTTCTTCCTAAATTAATAGAAAGTAATAGAAAATAATTTGGTAATATTTTGAAATTGCAAAGTTAGTTGGCTTTGTTCTATGTAGAACCGGCTATTTCCTGTACTAGGAAGTAATCTCTCTCTCTTTTAGATTAACAAGTAATCTCTTCTTTTTGGCCACGGAATATGAATATACTGCAAATAACGTCAACACAAGAACCAGTAGTGGAACTTTAACACCGTTTTCCAAGAGATTGCGGTCGCGTCCTCGCGATGACCAGAATGTGATAGAATATTGATTGTCAAGATCAAGGTCAATTGTGTGGCAATTGCGTGGCAATTGTGTGGCAACCGTGTTTCCCGTATCGATATCCAGCGAACCAAACCTGGAGCTTAAAATCACGCTATGGTAATCACGCTAGTGGCATATAATTTCTGGACAACCCTGTACATATGTAGTGCTGTAAAAGGGAACAGCGAAATTAATAAGGGAAATTGTACGATCGAAATTGTGTTAAAACTGCTAGCGGTGTACTAGCCGTAAAAGCAATCGTACGTATGTAAACAGGAGGCCGGTAATAAAACGAGATACAGAGACTCGTCTGGTTTTATCGATCAATGAACGTCCTTGCGCGGCATGAAGACGTTCAAGGTCGAGGCTTAGCTCGATGCGTGTTAGAAATTCTCAAATGGACGTTGCAATTGAGTCGTGTCGCGATGTACAGAATGCTTCGTGCAGTATATTTTGTACAAGTAATCTATCGTTTCCTTGTTTTATAAGCTTCATGTAGTTATATTTTATCTTTCGCACAGGTAGTAGGTATACGATTTCTAATATATAGCTTCTTTGAAAATATTGAAGCGAACCGGAGCCTTGCGTAAAATTCTCACTACCCATTGATCCAGTTTCAGTAAAAATCGTCGTTCTGGATGAAGATAAAATTTGCAGAATATTTATCATAGATTTCTTCGCCGTGTCACTCTTTAACGGTGTAATTCATGATTCAGAAGGAAAAACTTCTGGAAAAGGTTCGGAAACCAATTATCTCTTCATTCTGAAGACTTTTTCTATTTCGTATTCAAATCGATCAAGTACAAAGATGAAAAAATACAATATTGTCGTTCAAGACCTTGCCTCGGAGAAAGTATGAAGGAGAATTTGAATATGTTAGCAAAAAGTTAACCCCACGCGTGTAATATACGTGTAAATTTTATTCTGCATCTTTCACTTATTTTCACACGTGCAACAATCTCCTATCAATTAACTATCTTAACTATCTTAACTATTCTTGTCTAACTGGGAATTTCGGAAATTCCCAGTGAAGCTTGATTTTCTCGAAGACAAAGCTCCCCGCCGGGATTTTCTTATTCTTGATTTTGGTCTTATTTCAAGCCAATAGAATCTATCTGATCCCTTCCGTGCCCTGAATTACGTACCACCCTGTGTATATATTATACGCGCACAACAAAGATCGATATCACAATGACGTTACAACGATATGATTCTGTGGTGACGGAAAAGATAGGTAAAACCTTCGGAATTACCTTCGCAGGTACCTTTGCAACTTCATTAAAGAAAACAACAACTCTAGTTAATAGTCGTAGTTGAGAGGTATCGGGTAGATACAGTACCGATACCGATACTTGTACCGTATATCTACTTAGAGCTGGTGCTAGTGGTAGATAAAACCGGCTGAGTTTAATCGCGTTCAGTGCTCGGCAACTTTTACCTGCGCGCACCACCATCGACATCCGGTTTGTTGGTTCGTTCATTCATTGCCTGTTTTCTCAATGTAACGTCTAGGCCTTGGTGCACGTAGGTAACTCGGTCAACGTATCTCTCCCCTCCATTCTCATCCGATTGATTACGCTAGACTAACAAGATAATGCACGCTGTATGCACAACAAGATTTATTAATTCGTTTAAGCAAGATGCACGCGGTACACGTGTATAGAATGGAACTGTTGCTGATTGAAATTCATATAAATAAAGTGCACACTTTGGCACGATTCGATTAACAGAGTCAAGATAAAAGTATAAAATCGCCTCTGTAGCGCATTGTTACAAATTCCACGCAAAACGCACAAAGGCCAACATTTCGAATAACGAAGAGACTGAAAACTATTTTGTGCTTATAGATGATAGCACGATTAGCGTTATCTTGGAAAACAGACCGGATCTTTCACTTCGTTGTAGGTAATGAAAGCGAAGGTGGCCCGATCTGCTAACAGGTACGAGGGCAGAGTTCACGGCTAACGACGATCCGATAATGAGGTAGAGATAAAGTTAAGGTGGGTGTTCCTTTGGTGTCAGGTTCGAAAGGCCGTAGCTTGCGTCAAGGTCTGCACTTTGGAGATTTACTCGTGGAACAAAGGACGAAACTTGTGCACAACAGCGCAGGACACAAGGTGTAGCACAGGTACGAGTCGTTAAATCCGGGTAAACCGGGATATCCTGTCTTTATCCGTAATAGTTTGCTATACGAAATCAGGAAATTAAAGGACACTTGCAACAAAGGAGCTGGCCATAAAGTACTTAAGAAGGTAGATGGTACGATGGTACGTAAATAAATAGGTATTAATAATGTCACTTCTTCCACTACATTTTCTTTATATATATATATATATATATATATATAAAGTACGTAAATATATATATATATATATCTTCTTTTTTTCTTTTTGTATTCAGTAAATGAATTGTATCTAGTAAATGAAATGACATTTAAGCTTAAACGTAAGATTGAATTTTTCATGATTCAAGATTTAGAACAATTGGTTACAGCGTACGCGATAAACGATAAATTAATAGCAATAAACTCTTGCAGAGTTGAGGATAAAATACACTGGAATAATTGGAAGGAACGCTTCGAAGGAACTTGTTAGTTACATATTTCTTTTTATCCAAACCCTGCAGTGTCACGTTAATTTAGATAAAGCCTATTGCGGCAGTAAAGTAGACACGAACGTCGTAAATTCTTCTTCTACGCGGCCCTTTTACTCGTCCTTGTCAGGCTTTCTGTGAGTGCCGTTCGAGGTTTATGGATTAGCAATTTACCGTCGTAAAACCTTGCCTATGTTAGGTATGGATTTACCGGTTGTTTCATACCGAAGAGCACGTATTCTCGTATTAATGCCATGCTCTATTCGTATTTCTTCGTTCGGACAGACGAAAGGCGAGAGACCCGTCGCGTACCGAGAACTAGTCAATTGTTTTGCGAACAATCGCCACGAAATTTTTACTGCTTTGTCCCCAAACACGTCCGCTGTTCAATGCATTTCATTTTTATGTTTATTACGTACTTTAATTATATGCGAACGGTGTAGATATTTTTCAGTATGTTAATTAAACAATAATGTTAATTAAACAAGAGTAAAAGCTATAAATATTTTCAAATGTAATAACATATAATTACTCTTGGGAATGATCACCGTGATTTTTCATACATTCATACATACATACAGACAGAAATATACATATTGCGGACAAAAGTTAGATAATAATCAATCATCAACACAAATCATAAAATATTAAAAATTGCCCATTAAAATCGATATAAGAAAGTATTACTCGTTCTATGTAAAAATCACTTGAATCAAATCTCAAATTTATTCAATTTATACAATTTATTAAATATACAGTTTCGTTTAATTAAATAGACAAATTTTAATTTACTTAACTTACTTGCAATCTGATGTTTGCTGGAGGAACATTGCTAATACGAACGTTAAAGTTGAAGAGGCAGGACTGTAGCTTTAAATTTTGCTAATTGTCATCGAATATTAAGTGACCGGAAGAGAGAGATTTCTAACGGACGTGCCAACGTTAGACGTGTGAAACATAAACGTTATGTTTGCAAACGTTTCTAAGAAAAAAATGTAACACCTCAAATATACAACACGATTCGAGTTTCTAATGTTTGTATTTATATTCTTATCCACATACGTGTCCAATTATAAACTCGTGAAAACGTTCAAAGCTATATATGTACATATTCGTAAGTTTAATTCCACGCGAATTTTTCCAAAGAGACTCTATCACGGCCAATAGTATCGATGAATCCAGTTTGACAGTAATATATTCAACCATATTCGACAACCTTTTGCCACGTACCAGTACCTTCGCTTTATGTTAACATCAACTACGTATTTCTATTTCTATGATTATTTCAATTTTTTAAAGATGCAACTCTAAATTGAAATTTCAATTTTGTTCGAAATCTTAAGTCGAGCAACATTTATACACACATATATAAAAGATTTATATACACATATATAAAATATTCCGCGGAATGCGCGAAAACATCATTCGTGTCGGGGTTTCGCCACTCTCTTTTATGTTCAACAAGATTCCGGCCCGTACTTGTGTCTTTTGCTCAATGCGACATTTCCATTCCACTCGTTCCCTTTCAAAATAAACACTTTCGATGATGATTATGCGACGTAGCCGCGTTAAAAGCAACATTTATAGCACAGTCCAATCATTTCTATACTAGAGGAACAAACTGATAATTAACGAAATTTGTTTCAATAGAAGAAAGTTGTTCGGTTTATATTAGACACGGAACGGTGCGAATGAATGGTACGCCTATAATCTCCGTTCATACGTAGTATCTAACAGCCCAGGTATCTAACATGTCCATCTACACACATATACCTATAATGAATTTTACAGTAAGGTGTAAAATTTCTTAATCTTTGTCTTTACTGTAACATAGAATTATATGATAAGATTTGACAGAACCTACATTTAAGGCAGCAAAATTTTACATATATTTACATTTGTTTATGTGATTATTAAATGATAATATATATAAAATTGTTTATGTATAATAATATTATTATTTATATATAATATTATTATAGAGAAGACACGCTATCACGCTGTTACAAATCGAGAAGAATTCACAGACAATATTAGACATCGTGCTTGCAGAGCTAACGGATAACGAAAGAACGATTCTGCCGATAGTTCCAGGATGTTCTATCTTTTCGTGGAAAAAATGAAAAATCCTGCTAAAAGTAGATTTCAAGTCGTAATCGTAAGCCAAATATATATTTGAATATAGTCCCAATACTAAACACTAAATGCTACTATCAGTCGTGTATCGTAGCGGACGTGTAACATTCTTATCGAGGACACCGTTATGAAACGTAACATGACCGAAGAAATTCGATACGCTACATGCGTGCAAATACGTTTAATTGCAACAATATTTATCCAAGCTAAATGCAATCCTGCATTCAGCACCGCTTCGATTTTAAGCGTGTCGTAAAAACCAATTTTCACGTATACTGTAATTTATATTTCATTTACATTACTTTACATTACCGTAATTTATATTTCATTTACACCTTGTGCATTGAATTGCTTACGCTTTACGTTTTAAGAAAATAGTATGTATGCGAATCAAAAGAATTAATATTACCTCGGAATAGACGTTTTCATTGCGAAATCAAATCTATTGGGTTGGCAACTAAGTGATTGCGCATTTTGTCATTAGTTAGTCACTTAGTTCCCAACCCAATACACGTCATTTCACGATGAACATTAATTGACTGTTAGCCTTAATGCTACATTATTGCAACAATGATTTACACAAAGAGTAAGATCTGGATCCGTTTCATCAAATATCGTAACAATTTTAAATTAAATATTACAAGCAATAGATATTTTTTAGATCTTTAATCTTTTGTACATTTTGCCATAGAATGCATCATTATAGTAAATGCATAAAAATCCGCAATTTACGTAAAATTATTGCTGTCGATTGTCGATGCATCCAGCGTACTTTCAATAACGCAACAAAATTTTTCAATAACGCTTTTCGCACGTGATCCGTTCACGAATAGTCGTGAAGCAGTCGCTGCTGCTACGACGACCATGCTTCGCTTACGTATTTACCCATGGAACACATTATTGGAAATTGCTCCGAATCGCAGAGCTGCATTCTTCTTTATCGAGAGTTCGTTGACCATAGCAAAACATTCCGTTAGGCAGCGCACTGCCCTTTGGTTGTTCGGCGGTCTCTCTGGGTTGCCGAAAAGGAGGTACAGAAAAGAACCGCGTCGCTGGCGTCGCGTCGCGTCGGTGGCACCGAGTTCTCTCCCTGCCGCGGCCGCGTTGTTAACGAGCAACGAGAAAGCGACGAACGTGCTCGCTCAGGAATAAGAGAGACAGTGAGAAATAAAAGGAGAGGACAAGATTGATATTACCAAAAGTTAGAACGATGCGGACGGCGACTGAAAGAGAGAGACTGAGACAGGTCCTGTTGCCGGGCCCCTGTTGCTACGCGGTTACGGTGCATCGTGCTGAATTCGCAACGAGACTTTTTCGTGATTGCGTTGAATAATGTATGTGTAATAGACGCGTGGCCCTGGCTAGCAATGATTTTGACACTGTCAGAGACACCTTTCTACCACGAACGGTCTCTGTTTTGCGCAGGACGGATGGTGGCCTTGAGCAGGTCACGTCATCCAACAACATATCATCCTGCATCCTGAATCTTGCCGATCGCTCGATCGATTGCTAACTGCGTACATTCGGCGCATTCTCCACTCTCTGCTGGCTAGCTCGCTTCGCTCGACCTTTCCATTCCTTATTCGATAATTATTTTCAGCACGTTTCTCTTCTGAGATACTAAACATTTACAATAATCCCGTTTATACTTGCTTCTGTATTGTAATTTCGGGTCTTTAATGGTATTCAGTGAACATTATGTAAGTAAAATATTTGAAAAGTGATAATTTAAATAATATATCGTCGTCATTAAATAAATAACGTATCGACTTGGCTTGTAGTTCTCTTTAATATATTACACATATATGTCAAACATATATCTGACATATATGTAATGTAACATTGTGTGTGTGCGCGCGCGCGCGCCTGCGTGTATGTGTGTGTAACTGACTGCCACGATGTGTTATTAAAAAGAAAAGATACGCGCGAGCTTTGGTTCTACCAGGATTAGTTGGAATTCTAGGAAAATGATGACGATGCACATATAAATACGAGTCATTTTATCGATAATTTCGAAAGTCACATCTAGTCAAGTAATCAGTGAATTAATTACTTTGAATTTTGTGTATTCGAAACTATTTTAGAAGACGCCTCACAGAGATCATGTTTTTTGCTTTTATCGTTGTGAACATTTTCAAATTAATGTTTCCGGAGATAAAACAGTTTTCGCATCTTCTTATATACTTTTTAAAGCTATAATTCCAATTAAATACAAAAAAATTGTAATTAGTAGCTAAACAGTAACGTTTCTACATACGATATACATACGTACGTATACTAGCCTTTTATGAGAAATTTTTCAAATACTATAATCTGTCACGAGTACACGTTTTTAGATGTTTTCAAAACTATACTAGATATTAAAATTGAAAACGTCTGAAATAGTAAATTTCCTTTTTATATAACTACCCAATGGCATTACGTATTACATATTGAAGTAAGACATTTTTACACACACGCGAAATATTTGTTTCTTTTTTTTTTATAATGATATAAATGTTTATACGTGATTTATCCTGAACAGCAAAATTTACTTGAGAAGAGATAGAAATGTTTGAGGTCTCGTAGCCTGAATGAAGGAGCCGGCCGGTATCGTTTCATGGTTTTCCCGCGCGTTTGCGCACGCGTCTTCCTTGAAATCTCTTCAAGGCCAAGCAGATCTTAATGAATGGCAAAGAAATGTCTCATTGGCAGTCTGCCTTAGCCTCTTTGTATAGCGAAGGTAGGAAGAGGCACAGCACACGTACAAAAAAGGAACGTGACAAAGTTTAATGACAAATGCTTTTGTTTGGAAGGAGAAAAATCTTCTACTTTGTACGATTATTTACTTTAATCAAAATTATAAACGTAACTTGTATCGAAAATTGAGTTTGTACATGAAAGCGATATGAGACATTTGACTAATTGATCCTATTACGAAAAGTCATCATATACATATAAGCCATCATATATATACACATGTGTGTATAAATCATTTTGCGGCGGACCTCTAGGAAATTGGTTTGGAAACGAAAACAGAGTAACAGAAAGAAATGGCCATTAAGGTTGAAATCGCCCGCGGAACAATTGTTTCTGTGTGCGAAAAATTTCTTCTTCGTTACGATCATCCAGAGGGCACAGAGTCCATGGGGACAAAATAAGGAACGCCCCCGAAAAAAGAAAACCGCGCAAGCTTCGAGGAAAAAGGAGAGGAGGAAAGAGGAGGAAAGAGCAAAGTCGAAGGCAGAACTTTCGCGCTCTCACGTCCACGTGCTGCGTTGTTATTGTTGTTGTTGCCGTCTTCGTCTCTGGTCTCATCGCGGTTGCTATCCCTTTCTACGTCTGCCTTGGTCTCTTTTTCTTTCTCCGTAGACGTTTCTCTGTCCTCTTTCTTCAAACGTGTTTCCTTTTCCGTTCTCCTATCTCTGTTCATCCTTGAAGCTTCTCTTTCTCCCCACCCTCTGACTGGCGTCACGAAAGGCGCGTTGGCGTCACATGGTGGGGATCCCGATTAACGGACTCTAATTGCATAGCAACAGTGAGGCCGAGATAATGATACATCTGACGTGCGTTGCCGGAGGGCATCTGGCCCACTTCGACCAAACGATCCCGGGCCCATGCATATACACGCCGTTCCTGCGTGTTTGCGTGCGCAAAACCCTCTTAACTCGCACGCAAACTCGCGTCTGGAAATACAAGCCGCCAACTTTTGGCGCGAATCTCTCTGCAGAACCCTTCACCCAGCGATATTCTTCCAACTTTAGTCTCTCATCGTGCTTACGAACACCTACCATATGCATACAACCGAGCTTCAATTTTGCTTCATTATTACCTACACTTTTCATATTGTCCAACTAAATTTTCCCTTTTCTCCCTATTATTTTCTTTGTAGGAACAAATATGAAAATTCAAGATTGAAAGGTGAAAAATTTTACCATTACCATTACGATTTCCAACGTTCATAACATTTTTGCGATGAAAACATAGTTTGTGTGTATGCGGGAAATGTATTTATGTATATGTAATTTAAAAAATTAATAGGCAAGACGAGTATAATGCTACGAGATAGATAGAAATTCATTAGAAAGCAAACTGCTAATTGAAATTGTGTATACATATTAACTTGTCAAAAGATTGATTAACACACGAATATCTTTAAATCATAATATTGCACTAATAATAACTAAGACGATAAACGCTTGTTTCACAAGAGTAAGAAATGTAAGAGTAATTCATTTCCTGTTTTGTTTAACACGAGTATTTCATACAACTTGGCTTTTCCCATCGAATAGAGTAAATGATAATAAGGATACGAGATGCTGTCAAAAAATGAGCTTTTCCATATAAAATATGCACATATTTTCATAAGCGTGTCTTAACCGGTGCGACGCGGCGCGTCACGGCACAGCACTGGTAGTTCTTAAAAATCTTTTTATTCTTCATCCTCAAAGAGCGAACATTTGGGTCTCTTTTGAACTCTCGCACGTACATTTCTACCTGCACATACAAAGTCATCGACGGGTGTATACCTGTTCACGGTAGTGGTGTACCTTGGACCTTTTTGTCCCGGAACCCGAGATATCCGTCCTTCTGGTTGGACACGGCTTCGATTGGCCTGAAAAAATTCTTCTTTTGCCTGATAGAAATCGTGCATTCGACGCAGAACCAAAGTAGATCGCATTACCGACTGCGCGTCAATCTTTATTTGTTCCAATGACCCGCTTCATATTTCTCTTCGAGCAATCACGTTTCAACTATCGTTTTTTAAAGGTTCCAATAAAAAGAAAAAGTTCTAATTTCATGCAGATATTTATATTCTAATACAAAAATATCGATAAATACGTAAAATGAGTGAAAATGAAAATTCGTATTGGGTTGTGTAGAAAGTGAAATGTAAAAACAGTTAGAAAGGGCAATCTATTTTCATAAAATTGTAATCTTATTATATAATGTTATACCTCTTACTGATCTTCTGCGATATATTGGATAACTGTTTTATCCTGTTCAGCGCTGTTTCTTCGAGTATAGAGTCGTAGACCTGTAACATATGTAATTTCTTACTTAACGAAGAACAAAATAGATAAACGGTAGTGAGATTTTGTTTGGTCTTTTGTTGTCTCGTTGAAAAACGCCACTTGTTCGTTCGATTAGTTGCGAACCTTTTTCTTCGATTGCTACATTTAAAATATCCAATTTGTCAGATTTAACATTTCATTACCTGTTTGAAGAAAACTCGTAATAAATGACTCTTGTCTAATTCTGTCAAAATTTCTAGCAGAATGTGTTAATTTTCAAAAATGTTATAAAGTTTTCGTTCTATACGATACTCGTAATAGCTAAGGCAACATAAAGAATGAATACTATCTTAATGAATCATCATGATCAAGCTTTAAATTTTTGATTCTGATTTTTTAATTCTGGAAAAGGTAATTATTTAGTTACTTTTGCAATTAGTTCTTTATCTTTACCCTTGTCATATATGTATATATAAGAGAATATTGAGAATATTGGAAAATTCACGAAATTTAAAAGTATTAGAAATACTTGACTGGTGTTAAATGCTGAATACTGAATGTGGAAATACTTAATTGATCACTATAGAGAAAAGGTAGAAGGCAATTGTGTGTGAGAACTACGCAGTCCGAATGATACAGCTTGTTTGGTTACTAAGCGCGCGCCTGTTTCGAATGACCCGCTCAACGCGACCTCGAGACAATCTCTTAAATTTCGTCCGTCACTTTCGGCGGGAATCAGAACGTATGTATGTATAATTCATTAGGATTGATAGGTGATCCGCCTATTAATCTGTTTTTCATTAAACTGATGGGTTTTTAATTTTCTTTTTGAACGTTGATTTACGAAATTTTAAATTAAAGAATCTGCTTTAATTTAGTATAAGAAGTTTATGAATGCTTCTAAGTCTAAGGATAGTAAAAATATGCAGACGTTTGGAGAAATCGCAAATCGGATATCGTAATATACATAACTCATTTCTCACGCAATTCTTTTTTTAATGTTTTTCGGATGCATTAAATTTTTTATACGACTTTCAGATTACTTTCGGTACCTACTACTAGTCAAAATTGTAATTATTATTAACAATAACAACAACAATTATTATTATTGCTATTAGCGTTTATTTTAGTAATGAGATTTAAAGCCTAGTGCAATCTTTGCTTACATAAGATATGTGATTAATAATAATCATTACCTTATATCGTATAGTAATAACTATCGTATATATAATAAACATTTCTAATAAAATTTAGTAAACGTAGACAATTTTTCAAAAACTGTACGTATTAGTAGGTATAATATATACTATTTTTTATGGCGATCAAGGTTATCGCCTTCTTTAAAAATCGAGCAAAATTATAATAGCGATGCAAGACCTGGTGATTCTCCGCAAGTTTGTAAATTCTTCAACGTTATTTGGAATGTTACATACATACATATATATATATACATATATATATATATATGTCGGATTTACTATATATACATATACGCGTTGACGTTCTATTTGAAGACTCGTTAAACGGTCATCACTCATTGACACTGAGGGTTCCTTTGAGCGACCTTGACGCCTTTGGTATCTAGATGAATCGATTAACTAATTATAAACGATAAAAGAAAGAGCGAGAGAGAGAGAGAGAGAGAGAAAGGGGAGAGAGAGAGAGAGAGAGAGTGAGAGAGAGAGAGCGGCGGGGCGGCAGTAAAGCACATATCGTGAAGGACGAGGTCAAGGTACCTGTATTGTATGTCTATTGCCGATTATTTTCAGGGGTAATGAAACATAACAAGCCGCCTTTCTGCCATCGGATGATTGGTAGAATGCATATGTACCGCCTACATATTCAACTAGAAACTTTCGAACAGTATAAAGAGTTAAAATACAAAGTTATTATGAACAAAATACATATTTAAGCAAAGAAATGCAGAGTAAGAAGATAATTAGATCTATTAAGTACTTTTGCATAATTTCTCGATACCTATATCAAATACCACTACTGTATTATCGGATTCGTCGATCTATAAAGGAATTAGTCACACGACATATAGCATCTTTCTTCAAATCATTTAATATTTGTCAAGTTGTTGAGAAATGTAATCACACAACGATCGAGGGTCTCAGTATTTTTTTTCACTGGGAAAAAGTATTCTTTTGAAGGCCCAGGAAACATCTGGTAGGCGGTACCTATATCCGAAGGCAGCTATATCTTAAGTTAAGTCAAGTCTTAAGTTATCGAAGGTGTTTGCATTGCAGATTTAATACCTTCTCTTCTGCATTTCCTTTCCTCGATGACTAAGACAAGGCTGATTTAATACTTTAATTTACCTTTTGAATAAATTTTTGAACGCTTCGTTCAATATTCCAATATTAATTCGATTATCCCAATATTGATTAAACAATTTAATTACAACGCGAACAATGTTCATGTTCTCTGAAACACGATTCATCAGAATTTGCCGAAATTTCATATACATGTCGATCAATTAAGAAGTTATGTTGATATACGTTAACGATTTGAAAATTTTATCTGGAATTTTACTGCATTAAATTAACCGATTAAATGTGAAACGATAGTTGACTAACAAGCTATATGAGATAAAGACCAAGTTACTGCTTGTAATATTATCGATTGTAAAGAGATTTAAATATAATGCAAAAGTAAAGGTAACTCTTTCTGTTAAAATTCTGTCGAATTTGGTATATACATATATATACAGGGTGGTTGGTAACTGGTCGTACAAGCGGAAAGGGATGATTCTACGCGAAAAAAGAAGTCGAAAATATAGAATAAAAATTTTTCGTTCGAGGCTTTGTTTTCGAGAAAATCGACTTTGAATTTTCGCTCGGTACGCGTGCACTTTATCACGTCTCGTTATAACGGATCGTTGTCTCGATGGAAAAATTAAAAAAAAATAAAAATAAAAAAAATTTTTCATTCTATATTTTCGACTTCTTTTTTCGCGTAGAATCACCCCCTTCCGCTTGTACGACCAGTTACCAACCACCCAGTTACCAACCACCCTGTATATTTTATAATCACTTTTGATATTAACGTTAATAGACATTTATGGGATATTTAAAGATATTAAAATTCACCGAATTCATGAGATACAATACAGAAGAATATATAAAATGTTCAAAGTACAACATTCGCTGTAATATTTAATGAAAAAAATAAATGTCGAGGTTCTGTCTTTTTGGTAGATATTTGAATTAGTATGCATAACATGGTATTAGCATTATTTTGTTATTGACGGAATTTAAACCTTGTTAAATATAAAAAAATATTTGTATCATTTTAAAATTATCTAATATTAATTTTTTAGTGCAGAGAAAGATTGCACATCAAATAAAATCACTACTCACGCTATAGTTTTTATAGAAAGTTTTCAAATATTCGAATATTCATATATTATCCTTGAATCTTAAACAAACGACGAAAATTGTTTCTGTTGGTGCGAAATTCGGAACGGTAGCGCGAAGGGTGAGATAAAGATCGTGATTTGTTCGAATTTAGGGACGGTAGGTGACAAAGAGAAGGCAGAATCCTGAACAACCGTAAACGAGGAAACCTGCGTGCTGGTCGATAGAATTAACCGAACCGGGATCTAATTTGATGACCGAATCAGAGCCCGAAACTCGATACGCTTCTAGCACGTTTAACGGGGATATTGAATTACCGGTGTATACACCTTAATTCAACGTGATAGGCGAAAAAACTGAGATAAGCGGTCTGAAATTTTGAAAGTTCCGGTTATGCCAATCTGCAGGTAGTAGATTTCTATATTCGTCGAAAAAGGTTTTTTTTTATGATTACCGAGATCTCTTCTAAAACCAGTTGAAATCTAGATATCGTGGGTATCGATGCAAAACGTCACACCGAGAAAATAATTATTTTTACTCATTTCACTGTGCATTCAAACGATCGTACGCTGCAATAACTATATTGTAAATTTTACAGTACATGTTACATTCAAAAATTAAATTTTGTATAATTATAGTTACACACGCGCGAAATATGCAGACGTTTATCTAATATAGAAATAGCATTGTAATTGTGTAATATAACATAGACGTTAGAAATATAACAAAATTTCCCGGCGAAATTATAAATATTTTATAAAATCAGAAGCAAACTAATATTTTTCAAAGTCTTATTTTGCTAAAAAAATATGTGGCTGCTTGATCATTAAATGTCTAAAATAATATTACATCGTTTGACGCGTATTATTAATTTGTTTAAGACTTTTCCACCACATTCGTGACAGAACTATTAGCATAAGAATTGGCCTCGTTTATCAAAACTGCTACTTGTTTGCCTATCCGAAACATTAATATCTATTCTTACATTTTTCACCCGTTCTCCTACATTAATTCTACAATCTTTGAGATTTTATCTTGACATCCCTATTAATAATCGATTCTGCAATTCTTTAGGAATTGATAGCGAAGCGATAACAGAATAAAAAGGGGCGGCGGGGGGGGGGGCTGAAATGACTATTGAAATTGAAAGCAGGACAATTAATAATTTGCTGTTTTACAATGTACACATTTAATTGTTCTCTAGCTAATAATTTAGATACTTTTGAAATATTATTTTTATCATAAAAAATAAGACTCCATCGTAAAGCGATAGCAATTGAAAATGAATTTAACACTTTAGCTCGTACATATATATGCGTTGTACTGTATATGTATGTATGCATGTATGCATACATGTATATATGTATGTATGGGGTATTGTATTATGTATTATTATTTCTCTTGATTATTACAAGTGGAAAGTAGTTTGATTTAGAGAGGAGAACTTGGTAAAACATTTGATATTCTTGTACAAAATTGTTATACAAATTTCAAAATATTATCTTGTTTTTCTCATCGAAACTATTTTAGCACTTTCAATTAAATGGGTTGCAAATTAATTGTGGTAACAATATAGCATAGCTAATTTTCAAAAATGTGTCACACTATTATTGTTTTAAGTGTGAGAGTGCCACCAGTTTCATTTAATATGTGTAGAATTTATCAAGATATAAAGGTTCCGGTTTTAAACGGTTTAACGCAGCGCTTGAAATTATCTCATGACTAATTAATTATCGCGGTCAACGACCAAGTGGAAACCATTGAGAGATTAGCGTATTAGTTGTTTAATTACCGACTGTTCTATTCAATTTTTCATATATCTGTTCTGTTTTACAAATATCCAACACCAAACTAACAAAGCGTCAAAATATAAAATTTGAATAATTTTCGTAAAAGAAACTAGAAATTTTAATAACTTTATTAATTGTATATAACGTATCTAGTGAAAGATACGTTTGAAATAATGAAATAAATAAAGAGATTTGGAACGTTTCACATATTAGAACACGATAGAAACCTGTAACAAATTTAGTAGATGTAAAACGTGACGATTTCACACTTTTTCAAAATTTCACTAAAATTTTCTTAAAATTTTCATCGTATTTATTTATATAATAAACTCTCACATAAGAGGTTTTGAGTTATTCAGAATATTTAGATTTTTTTATTATTTAACATAAAGAGATAACACATTTTAACTTTTAAATGAGATTCATGTTGCGTCTTTTATTTTATTTTGTTAATTATTTTATTATTATGCACGCACGCGCGCGCGCGCGCGCACACACACACACACACACACACACACACACACACACACACACACACACACACACACACACACACACACACACACACACACACACACACACACACACACACACACACACACACACACACACACACACACACACACACACACACACACACACACACACACACACACACACACACACACACACACACACACACACACACACACACACACACACACACACACACACACACACACACACACACACACACACACACACACACACACACACACACACACACACACACACACACACACACACACACACACACACACACACACACACACACACACACACACACACACACACACACACACACACACACACACACACACACACACACACACACACACACACACACACACACACACACACACACACACACACACACACACACACACACATATATGTATATATAGCTTTACTTGACAATATCGAAATCAAAAAAAAATTAAACACGAAAACTAATTTTCTTTAAATTTAATACAACTCAACAATAACGCGTATCTATTCTATAATGAAAAAAATGTAAACGCTAGAAACAGCATGGAGAAAAATTTGTTCGTCATAATCATTCGTGATGATATTTATTCCGGAAGCGTAGAATTTGTCGTCCGCTGCATCCAGAATTTTCTCTACTTTCCTACGTTGTATCGCTATATTCTGTTAAACCTCTTATTGAGCTTACTGTACTTTGTTAGCTACTTTATCGCTGGGAAGTTGAACGGGCAGTCTAGTCCTAACCTCAACAATATATTCGATACATCAAGATTTTCGAAGAAAAACTAACACAAACAGTTGTGATCGAATACAACGACATGCTTGATCTTCGTTTCAACATTGTGCTGGCGCGGCGCGGCGCGGCGCGATGCCTGCGTAGTCAAGAATTTTTTATCTTCGTTCCATGAAGTTTCAGGGCGGTACTGTGTAACATTGTGTGGGTCTATTCCCACATGCCCTTTTTTCCATGGCTATCTACGCGGTAGAACGAAGATTTTTCGGTTCGGTCGGTCGTTACGTACAACTGTTCTCACTGACAAGATTTATCTCTCTTCGAGAAGTTTACACCGATATATTAGAACATTTCAACGTTATATTTCAAATATTCTAACGGATAAGTATCAGAATGTATTAGGACTGTAGGGACAGTTGTTAAGCCTGCCACGTTTTTTCACTTTCGGCTCAATTATTTATATATTTCTAACATTGAAAGATATCTTCCCTTTGGGCAAAATGTGATAAAATATGTTAAACATCTTCTTAAAACATTACAAATCCTCTTTATTTGCTAAAATAATAACGTAGTAAGGTTGTGAAGCATAGAAATTCAAGAATTAACTTCCTAAGAGTTGGCTAAATTTTAAGAAAGTGTGTCAAAATAAAACTTGTTTTTTATTATTTTGTTATATTAACGTTCATAAAATTGTATCGGAAATTACTTTTTTAGAAAAACACTAACATCCTTTTTGTATTTATGGTATTTATGAAGAAATATTATCATGAAAACGGATATAGATTTTAAAGGATTAATTAATATCAATAAAATAATTCTATACATAAAAATAGGAAAGCGAGTTTCGCCTTGATATTTAACTCATTATTGACCACACTGTGTAACATGTGAAATTATTTTATCTTATATGAATATTTTATGATATATGTATAGCGATTCAAACGTTAAACATTCCTCACCGCCCGAACTTTGGTAATTACATACGTACATTTATTCACTTTATCTGAACTTGTAATATTGTTTCCTACTACAAAAGTTTCATGCTACATTCCTGGCAACCTTCGCGTTAACCATCTTATTATTGCGATCCAGAATGTTAATTGCTTTGTAGATTCTTCATTTTTATAAGTACTTTATGTTTTTTGAACAATTTTTTGCAAATTTGCACTGTGTGTTGCGAGGTACAGTTATTCATAGAATTAAGCGGCATAATTATATGTGCATACTCTTACATATAAAGTCAACCACTATTTTATATTGCTTCCTTTATTAAAAAAAAAGAAAAAAAAAGAAAAAAAAAAAAAGAAAATAATCGAATCTCTCCATTATAACGGAGTTACTACATATTGTACATGTGTATGACTAATCTTCTGGTAGTGAAATAATGAATATTTTATTTCAATTTATTTTATTAATCGTTTATTACAATATATATTTATGTATATATTCATACTGTACTATTAATTAATTACTGTTCGTATTACAGTTAATATTTCATGGGCTTTCCTTTATGACGAATAACTGCCTGCAATCTTTTGGGCATGGATAGTAGTAAGTTTTCAACAAAGTTTGGTTTTATACATTCCCAATCTTTTTTCGAAATTTCCTTAACACATTCTTTTGACGTTACATTGCACCCGCAGATTAACTTTTGTTTCTGTACGTTTTCAGTACTATATATGTTTGTGTATAATATACAGTTACATATATTTGAATATATTTAATAGTAATAGAAAATATTTCTCCTTTTAGTTCAACTTTGAATAAATATTTTTGTCCCTCGCTGTATTGTATATTACACGCGCGCGCACACACACACACACTCACTCGCTCAAATTAATTATATATATATATATATATACATTGCTCAGAAATATATATTTTTATAGTTGAAGCCCGCAAGTAAGAAAAAGTATGATATCAGATTTTCCGCATTTTACAAAGCAGCAACTTGAAAACTATCTGTCCGTATGATTAAATATATATATATATATTTCTGCCATCCTCTCGACATCCGCTTAACAAATATCGATACAGTTATTAGTTACAACTTATAGATATATATTAATGTTATTCGTAGATTAATATTAAAACACATTGTAAATATATCGCCTATTTTTAAAAGGAGAAACAGAAATTCGAACGTATGATTATACGAGGTTATTCCCTCCTTTCACTGTTTCATAATAATAAAAATACTTTTATTACGAAATGACACAAGAGTTGAAAAATGAAAAAAGGTGGACCGATCTTATTTGTCTCGCGTGATTTTCGTCTAAATTCCTGGTAATTGTCGCGTTCTGCATACATATGTAAGAGTACGCTGAATTCTGTGTTATTAAGTATACAAAGTTCCACTATAATCATTCCCGACATTCTACAACAGTCTACGCTATTGCTCTCGAAGAAGTATACTTCGTTTGGGTTGCAGGAAGTGCGTACGGTCTACGCTGGGGGATATTTAGGGTCCGTTGCGTTACGACATCACTTTTCGTAGATACACACTACACATTGTTGCGCCAGCTGGCTGCTATATTGTGAGGAAAGGGCTTGTGGTAGAGTGTATAGAGCGTAGAGAAACCCTACCGTCATTTTCTACATTTCGAACCCAACTGCCACAGCCAGTAGACGTTTCTACCGCCCGCCTGTGATGGGAGAAAATATTACCACGCTTTCAAATTTTAAACTCGTACGATCCTTTCCGTAGAAACCGTATCCTCCAATTAGTTTCTCCCATATTTTACAATGGCGTCGTCGACCAGCAGTTTCTTCACGATACACATTCAAAAAGATCGTTTTTGTTACATGTAGACTTTCGATAAAAAGAAGATACGTACTTTGTAGACTTTTGTGCGACTTCAGAAGTGGATCTAAAGTTTTCCTTTACCTACCATATAAAGAGAAAAAGTCAAATAATCGTTTTCTCTAATCTGAATAAAATTTAACGAGTAATAATTATTATAAATCAAATGATCTTATACTAGTACAGTAACGTGCATATATAAAATGATATAATCGTAATTTATTATTCTCATTTCGATAATAATTCGATATTTTAAATTTCATTTCTTCATAACTTTTTAATAATTCCCTCAATGATTTAGTTAACGCTATCAAATGAATAATATTCGAATTAGAAGCAACGAATCTAGATTATTGTATAACATATGTAACAATACACCTGTACTTAACTAAGTAATTCAAACGATTTATTTAAATTTTAGTATCATTGGCATTTTTATATAATATTGTCACAAAATTTTGAAAGTGATGTTTTTTGAAAATTTCTCAATTTATAAGCTATAAATAAGATATCGTACGAATTATTTGTAAGTTAGAAATAAAATATGCTTAGGGAAGTAAACGATTCATTGATGTAATATAATTCATTCATGTGTATGGAAGCTTTTGGTCTGGTAACGAAATAAGGAGGAGATAACATCGCATGCATACTTACATATGGTGATCTGTGTCCTAACTTGCGTGGTCCACTTCTTTCCCGCCAGAAATTCTAGCGCCACCGTTTTCATGTTACGTAGTTTCGGTAGAGTTCAGACTGCTCGGAATCCGCTCGGTTGCTAGGCAGGGACATTCGAATAGCTCACATTTATTGTTAGTTGTAAACGTGCGATGTTTTATGGTTCATTGCATCGAACAGAAGGGAACATAAGATGTTCGTTTGATAACCTTCGATTTTGTTCTTGCATACTCGATTGCTTAAATTTTCTCACGCATTTTCTGCCGCGCTAATTAGCAATGCACGACAGATGCTCGGTAGCTCGCTTTGACAACGCTGTTTGTTGTGTTCGTGACGTGACGCTATGCTGAATTGTAAACGCATGCAATCCATGCGCTCGTTTATCATGAATGGCTCCTTGCTCGTAAAAATGTCATTGCTTTCCTACTTGTTTTTTATCGTTCATAAGCTTTATGATCGTTATAATTTTTCGATTAACTTTGATACATCGAAGCAGATTATTCATAATCTTAACCATTTTCGTACTATAATGGATAATTTGAATTATTCGGTCTTCCTTCCGTATATGTCAATTCTCCTGATTTTATTATTTCTATATTTATACTAAAGAATTATAGTAGAAGCTTTTGTCAAGGAAAGAAGTAAATGTAACATGTAAAGGAAAAAGTTGTTGTAAGTGAGTGAAAAAATGATTCGGATTAAGAATCTTTATCGAAATTTCCCATAAGAGTACAGTTGTTGATCTACTGTTTATTTTGCATGTTGAAATGTAGAAGTTGTTGCTCTCCTTCGAGCTGTGACAGCTTGTGAAAATGCACACGTGGAAGAGTCTAAGAATCTTTTTGTAGTCTTCCTGTTAGGATACAGCTCAGCGCTCCTTTCACTTTGCGTTATTGCAATATGTCATCCTGACGCGAACAGGTGCAACCTGACGTAACTATACCGATTAATTAGTGTTCCAGACGAAAGGGGCTAGAACCTGACAACTCTGTCTTTTCCTCTAATTACTTTACATTTTTGGCAATTAAGTAAATAGGAAATACCAACTGCATTATCTAAAACTAGATAAGAGACACTTGAGATAATACATATAGGACGAGGCTAATGGATCTTTTTCACACTTGGACCATTAACCATTTTTATTTTTCTTTTTTTTCTTTTTTTTTACTGAAATGTAACATCCGTTGGCTTCTTTAACAACAATAAGTAACGATGAAAATATATTTTTCATCCGCTATGGCGCAAGCCCATTTTTATTGAAATTGCATGAAATTTGTTTCTATCACGCTAGGTAAATTAGCATACTTTCTTTCTTATTTCATTTATATTATTTCTTTTAACATGTTTTGGTGTGAAACGAAAATTAAGAATTTTGTACAACTTTTAAAGTCAAGCAATACTAGAATATTGAAACGAAGGAAAGTAACTATCACTGCCGTATGTTTACCACTTTCTTTCGATATATTTCGTTAAAGAAATTGAGAAAGGTTTCTTTGATTAACGAAAACTAGGTGTTCAATGTATCTTTAATATCATCATATTTTGTTCGTTAAACGCATTAATACAGTTTTCTATAAATATACTTGTATAACGGCATTTTATGAGGAGAATTTTAACGTTGACGATATTCCTAGTATCGACAACGTACCTTTTGTTCTAAATGTTATCTGATAAGTTGAAATTACCCTTCGACACGTATATACATATTTGAAAATACTCTTGGCGTCGTATCATTATTCTACCGACCACTGTCGATAAAGTATGAATCTACTACTTTCATAGTTCTTTGGTAATCTGTGTGTGTTACCATCCGTGGTCTCACCGTTGTTTGTAATACGAAACTTACCTACAGAAAATATATATATGTATCATGCATATGTTGTATGTATGTATGTAGACACATTTTCTATTTTATAATTTCCGAATAACGCGTAACGTTTCTTAATATTACATATTATATTTCATATTTTTTCTATCTTCACTAGTATAGTAATGTTTTGCCTCTAGAAGATTTTTCATACTTGATGCATGCTGCGTGCCTCTTTATTCTATATACAAGCTTTATGATGATATATATATCATACGTTGCAAGGAATTGTTAAAAATTTGCTACGCTATTAAACGTATCGATATCATCGATATCAGCGAATACAGAATTTTCACAAATAACGTCGTACTATTTAAAATCCTACGGTTACTTTCAGAATAAATAAATTAGAAATCAGAATAAATAGCTACATATGGAACAAGAATATGCAAACGTACATATAAGAAAAACCTGATATTTATAATTGTAAATGTAAATTAATATAATGATATAATTATAAATTAAGAATAATTTTAATAATTAATTTTATATCATTGTTAACAGGCTAGTCGTACACTCGCACCCTGGGAACATTTGTTACCTTGCCCGAGGTGTTCATTTCCCTGTCACGTGGACGGCGAGAAAAACGTGGGAACATGTTCGAGGCAAAGTTGCTCCATGGAATTTTGCACCTTCTGTTCATCGAGGCCACACACTGGTCCTTGTAAAACACCGCTATTAGCCACACCGACCAAGAGGAATAAACGGCGGCTGATCATTGGCTCGAGACAGAGCAAACGAAACCTCAGGAGATTATGAGTACTTTCGTTGGAAAACGTCGTCGATCGTCGGGAGTGTCTTATTAGATGAATTTCATCAAAAAAAAAAAAAAAAAAAAAAAAAAAAAAAAAAAAAAACAAAACA
>NT_177474.1:1201826-1207829 GCF_000188095.3 Bombus impatiens
AAAAAAAAAAAAAAAAAAAAAAAAAAAAGAAAAAAAAAAGAAAAAGAAATCATAACGCATCTTTCGACGAAAATTAAATTATAATCTTGTTGCACAGTGCGAGCGCGCGCGTGTCGAGAATTGCGAGGAATATTATACTTGGGGATTATTTAACTGCTGTGACACGTAGTATTTTAAAAATCTAAGTGGTTCGCAACCGAAAGAAAGGATCGATTAAACTGTGTGTTTAAAACGTGTGAAACTTATCCGTATTTTACATTTTACGAAATTTTAAAGAAACTTGAAACTTGTGATTTGTGAATCGTAAAAAAAGATGGGATATTAATGGTAGTATATTATGGATTCACACACACACACACACACACACACACACACACACACACACACACACACACACACACACACACACACACACACACACACACACACACACACACACACACACACACACACACACACACACACACACACACACACACACACACACACACACACACACACACACACACACACACACACACACACACACACACACACACACACACACACACACACACACACACACACACACACACACACACACACACACACACACACACACACACACACACACACACACACACACACACACACACACACACACACACACACACACACACACACACACACACACACACACACACACACACACACACACACACACACACACACACACACACACACACACACACACACACACACACACACACACACACACACACACACACACACACACACACACACACACACACACACACACACACACACACACACACACACACACACACACACACACACACACACACACACACACACACACACACGCACACGCACACACGCACACAAAATCGTTACACCTTATTTTTATAAATCAGTGGGATGGCGATTCAAATCATTCCCCTTTTATAACTTTCCTCGCTTCCGAACCACTTGCGATATTCGTTTAATCAGGCAAGCAAATGGAGGAGAGAGCCAAGAGTTAACGAACCCTCGGTTACTAAACAGTCGATCGACGTAAAGGCCACATAAGATACGCCTTTTGGTTCGTTATTGATTCCGCGGTGAGTTAGTGGGAAATCTATGAAATTTTAAAACGCGGTCTCACGAAGTTGTTAAATCCAAACTCAGCAAATTGAATATCGTCTGTTTAAGAATCATAAATTCGCGATATGATTGAGTTTTAGTTGCTGCGCGATTAACTCGACTTTTACGTGGCTCTTAAATTACATAATACAATACGGATAACAATAATATAATAACGATAATAACAATGCGGATAAGAAATACAGCAAGAGAGAAAAAAGAAAATACATACGAGGAAAGAATATAAGAACCGAATCGTAAAACTTTTAAGGGCATGAGCCGACGCTTCGCGTCGACCACTTTTTACTCGGTTAAAGGCATCGTGTGTCGCGACTTAATGAAGCCAGTAAAGGGAAGACGGTTGGTTAGAAACCAAGTTGCACTCTTTTCGTCCGACTCATTTTTTCTATTACGCGAACGTTCTCTCGTGACACGATAACCGTCGACATATAATGCAGCGCGTCTTCTCTAGAACGCCTATATACCAGCTTTTGACTTTTCTACGAATCGTTTGCCTTATTAATTAACTGGTTGTGCGTTTTCTCTGCCCCCTTCGCCGTAGTCTGCAGAGTTTCATTCGTGACGCATCGCTAGCAAAAAGAATATAACCGAATCAAGGTAAGAACGCCAATTAAAGTAGATGGCCGAAAGAAGGATGTGGCCAGCCGCTGAATTGTAATAAAATGAAACGTTGCCGCTAAATGTTGCCGGAATGTTAACGCGCGAAAAAATGAAACTGAATTTGTTCGTGTCTTGTTTTTAAATATTTATCGACTCGATGAAAGGGGACCGGGGTTATTTTAATTTTAATACCTTGACCAAATATATCTATGTTTTTATGCTTTTATCGCGAACAATAATTCGTTAAGAGAGTACAACGCGTTGTCCACGAAAAGACTCGACAAGCATCTCAATTGATTAAATTATTTGTTTGTCTCTCGATGTTTGTCAATGTTTTTATCGTAGTAATGTTATTAGATAAATTGAAAACATTTAAACACGTTCGTCAGGCAGGAAAAAAAGCGTTTCTAGTTTTTTAAACTTTATCCCTGGCTAAGTTGCAAAGCGATATATAGCAGCCGGAAATTGTTGACTAATTTTTAGTAAAATGTATCTTGCGCAATTTAATCCCGTCTTACCTTACTGTTCGTCGAATCGTAATCCCTCGATGCGCACGTTCTTTCTCTCTTATCGCTTACTCTCCTCCTAAGATGCGATTCTCTCTCCAAAGAGAACAAGGAAATGTTTTGTCTCGCGTGTGTACGTATTGCTGCTAGTCTTATAAAATACGAGGTCAAAAAAGGATTGCCATGACTCGTAAAAAGGGTCGCTCAAAAAGTATTATTGAAGTATGTATGTAGCTATAGGAATAGTAAGATAACAAGTTGTGTGAGTCAAGTATCGGAGGATAAAGAGGAGCGGTAATGACGAAACCTTCTCGATGATGGAGAGTTACCTTTGATCCTTTATCGATTGTAATTTACCATATCTGTATAAATATCTGTATAAATATCGGCTTTACATCTCGATAATGAATGATCGCGTGACAAAGATCTGCTATCATTAAACCAACTTGAAAGTATTATTTTTATATTAATGGTATTGGCCTACAATTCATGGAATTTTTTGAACAAAAATTAAAGGTTGGTTCAGACAGGATTGAATAGTTTGCGGTCAACTAGCAAGTGAAGTCGAATTTACACTGTTTCATTGTGGATGATCTTCGAGAAAAACGGATGGTTCTTCAAGGAAAAAAAAAAAAAAAAGAAAAGAAAAAGAAGAGCAACATCGCTTTTATCCTCGTTTCGTCTGCAGCGATTATCCACAGTAAAACAGTGTAGATTCGGCTTTAGTCGCTAGTCGACTGTAAACTACTCAATCGTGTCAGAGCGCGAGCGGTCGGACGGCGCGCTGTATCGGGTCTCTTTCAACCCGTACTAACGTAAATTCGCGTACATACGCAGACAAGTGACTTTTCTTTTTTCTTTTTTTTTCCTATTTTTTTTTCCTCTGTGCTGCGAATAGAGTCGATTTAAATATCGAGCGAGGGAGACAGACATACGATGACAATATCGATTCCCGCTCCAACCGATAAACCGGCAATGCATATGTATATGTATATGCGGTACGTATGATTCTTCTTGTGACACAAAATTGTACTGATCGCAATTGACTCCGACCGTTAGAATCTCAGGTTTGGTTTCCTCCAGTTCCAGCGGGTACAATCTCCTTCTAAATGAAGTTTTCGTCAATATTGCGCTCAGGGTTTCAACATTCGAACCGGTACAAAAAACGAGGATACACTTTTGTGCCATTATGTAATTTACGCCATAAGAATTGCCATAACGTATGTTTTTTTTTCTTTTTCTTTCTTAAATTATTATTAACGTTCTTTTCGCCCTTCTTGGGAGCCATACTTTATTTTTTACATTGTTCTTAGTGTTCTAGTATGCCATATCGATTCTTTGTACGTCCGTTTTAATGTTCGAATCAAACGTCAGTTTATTGTATTTAATATTTGTTCGCTTCTCTTTGTTCGTTCGAACGTTATTTTTGTACCGGTGTATGCTGGATCGCGAAAGACTGCATGTAAATAACCAGCGCATAGTAATATATTCGTATTCGGTTGAATTTCGTGATCGATACACAAATTTCGTTTTTAATCGCTCTCTTCCGATAAAAGAAATGAACATTTCTTTTAATCTAATATCTCTGTGAACCCATGACATATATGTATGTATATATAATTTATAATAAGATATTTTCTCTATTATATTTATTTTCTATACGATCAATTGGCCGTCAAAAGGATAAAGAACGGAGAATATTTTACCGAAATTGATACCGATATGTACGAAGATTTCATTTAATCGTATCGCATTCCATATGTTATATCGTGTCGTCAAACCTTTGATTGATCTTAACGTTAACCAAATGAAATTTTATATTAAGTTTATTACTAATAATAATAAAACGAGTATTGCGATATCGATCACGAAGTCTCTACTTTGTAAACAGAAAAAGAAAGATTTATTACAGTATGACTCTTTAAGTAAAAATCCAAATAATTTCTACGAAATGTCGTAAAATGATCCTGTGTTTCGTTATTTTCATACATGCATTTAGTTCCGTATCGTTTTGTCTATGTATGTAAATGTTCTCTATTTATTACAAGAACAAATAATACGTATATATAGAAACTTATGCCGTGAATTTAGAAAATTAGTGGTGTACCAAAATATCATAACTTTTATTTTAATTAGCAAATCGTGTACAGCTAATTTATTAAAAATTTTATTAACATCGATTAGCAGTCAACTGAAGTTAAATATTTTTATTCTTCATGGTAAATATTTTTTAATTATGATACAGACGACTTGTTATGTTCTTCGAAGGAATTTTAATTTCATCGACAATTTTAGACAAATTTTATTGTCGCTCGTCGTATTACCGTTTTAAATTCGTTTCATGTTGTATCATCAAAAGTTTTTACCGTATGTAAGAGTAAACAGCGAAAAGCAAAGTATCGTTTCTGTTCTAATTCCTTGATTCGGTAAAACAGTGTCGTGTCACGGATGTTGAAATGTTCTACAAGACTGAGACCAAATTAGCATAGTATACTTGAGGGAGCAAATATTTTATTAAGGAAATATGAAAAATTAATTATTTATTGTCTGCAAAACAAATTATTAGACACTCGATGGCTCTATTTAACGTATGACAAACCTTTAGTTTTTTATCATTATTTTACCTAATGAAGCATTTCTATACATAGATTCCTATAAACGTGTTTTCTCTGTTGGATTTTTCCAATACGCTATATGTCTCCCGATATTTTTTGATGCCGTAATGACTTGGTTCTGATTCTTTAAACCACTATTTCTAAAATGTGAAAAGGACAAAATATAATCGATGTAAAAGCACGTGTATCGTTTAATACGAATATCTGCATTTTTAACGAGACTGAGATACGATGATGAGATACATACATATATATAGTACATAAGATGGATCATTAGTACGTCACACTGTATATGATATGTTAACGTAATAAGGAAACGAAAAATGGAAAGACAAGCATATGAAAAAAAGGCATTGCATAGAAAATTGGGGAATTACTCAGTGGGGAAGACCGTTATTTTTTAAATAATTCACGGCAATAATTTCAATAATTTACGGCATAAGTATCGTCTCTTGAACTATTTCTTCAATTACTTGATCGTAATTTCTTTGGATAAAGCTAGAAAAGCTTAGATAAAGATAACGACGGATCATTTTAAAACAGCGTGGGTACAGCGAGCACGCACGACATTTCTGTGATATAGGACAATACCATTCCATTGTACATAGTATCTTTAATCTTTAGATGATCATTAATACGCTCAAAGACTTAATCAAAAGCTCGAATATATTGTACATATTGTTAGTAGCGTTCTAAGTCGAGCAATGGAAATGCTATTTTATAATTATTTACATAATATTTTGCGTACTGTCGCCTCGAAAGCCGTAGAAATCGATTGGTAAAAGATACAAGTTGTAAAGTTCAGTGCGTTTGAGGTCGAGCTAGAAGGATGCCAAAATTTTCGCGAACGAGGCTGCAGGATTACTATTTTACGTATAGATACCAGAGAAATATCTAACATTTGTAGCATATGTAAATTTAAAGTTACGTGTTCGATAAGAGCTCAGAGAAAAGCGGTCCTTGTCCGATGTATGTATAAAATGTGGCCTTCTGAAGTGTAGTATATTCTTACTTGTTCTTAGTATTCTGCAAATAGTGCCTCGAAGGTGATATATATATATATATACACACACATCATCATCATCATCATATCATATCATGTCATATCATTTGTGTGCGTGTGTGTGTGTGTGTGTGTG
>NT_177474.1:1208500-1227239 GCF_000188095.3 Bombus impatiens
GATTAGCGATTAAGCTATTTATCCAATCTATATTGCGAATAAAGAAAAAAATAGTATATAAATTTTATATTATTCTTTTCGCATTAACTTTTGTGTTATTTCGTATCAGTGATAAACAATGATCAAATCACACAGTCGTTAATCTTAATTTAATTCGTACTACGCTATACATATTACTTTTTGGAGGATTGATGTGAATAAAAAGTATGCGAAATCTCGTATTGAGTAAAATAAAAATGTGCCAAGTACATTAAAATCCTGAAAACTCGAGTTTATAGGAAATATCGATAAATGAATTACTGTTCATCGAAATGATTCTCACATGCAAATACGAAACTGATAAGAAAAGATTTTCGATTTAATTATCCTTCAAAAGGTCAAACATCTGCTCTCTTATTTACCGATTTTCGTTACTGTATACGCGCGCAAATATTTGATGAAATATTTTGTTTCGTATAAACGGAAGAGTATGTCTTTGGGTCAGTCCTGTTGTATGTTTAGACGTTACCAGGATCCACTATATTTAATGTGCCAGCTTTTAATGTTAAAAAATCGTTCATTACATTTTACATATACATAGTACGAGAGATAAAAGAGATTATTTTTCATAATATTTCATTAATATGTCAATTTAAAGAGAATAATCTAATGAAATAGGCTAGAAAGTGCAACAATAAATTGTATTTGTTAAAAGAGAGTTATGCTAACGTTCTTTTTGTTCACATTTATGTATATGACAATATATATTAAAATGTTACAAGACATTAATATGATTAATCGATACGCAGGAGCATGCAAAATGATTATGCTCTAGAGATTTCAATAGGAATATGTCATAAAAGCCTTGTTTTTAAAATTAAGTCTGTCGCTGTACATAAAGCTGTGCATAAAGCAGCGGAAATTCATATCTTATGCAAAAGACGAGAGTAATCTGATTGTTGTGATGCTGTTTGGAAATCCCAATTTTGAATTTAACAAAAAGGATTTTTACAAATATCTCTTTTATCGTTTCTAGCGGATTACACAGTTTTGCCTGTGAATTTTAATACTCAGGAAATACCTTGATAATAACTCGTTTTAGAATAAGCTTATACTTACGTTTAGTAACAATAAGTTAATATTTTTCGAGTAATAATAATATAGTACTTTAAAAAGCGAAACGTTAGCATCGGGAGGGACGGTACCAAATAAAAGAGCATTGTTAATGCAATAAATTAAGAGGTTTATGTTTCCTTAGCGAACATACTGTTTTACTAAGTGTAACTCTTCGTATGCTCTTCTTCTTCTTCTTCTTCTCTATACTTATGATTTCTCGAGGATAAATTAACTTGGGGACGCTCAATACCTTCTTCTTTCCTTTTCTACTATTATAGTTCTGAATGCATCGAGAATAAGTTAAATTATATTCGATATCATTGTTCGACTAGAACATTAATTCGTATACTCGGGTTGTCCTAATAATATTTTGTAAGCCCACTCAGGGCCGGTTCCTGTATTTTGTCAATTCAAATATAGTCAATTAATTATAAACCAGAGTTCTTACTTTTTTAACTGTTAAGCATTTTATTTCAGGAAACGCTTCAAATACTACAAATACTACTAATACTTTTTCTTTATTTTTCTCCAACACACCCTTTACGAAAAGTAGAATTCAACAGCAAAGTCATTCTTAATTCGTTGGAAATTCAGACTCGACTGTTTTTATCTTAAATATAACATCGACTGCAAAGTATCGCAAGTGTTCTCGTAAACACGATTTCTTGATAAATACACGTTACCTGTCGAGCGAGAATTTAACCCTTTCGCTACAATGCAATTGAATTTCGGTACACCTCTGCTGTGCATTCGAGTCACAACTTACTGTTGCTATTTCACAATGCAAAGATGAAAATTAGACAAATTTTATTGTAAAATTTATACGAAATAAGTTTAATTAAGTGCAGTATTTATATAAAATATCGCTATACTAAAAATAAATTCTATCGAACTTTATAACGTAAATCTATTTTACTGCGAAAATAAGAATTGATAACTGATAGTTTATTAGAAAAATCAATTTATTAAATACACACAGATTGTATAAAATTTATAGTATAATTATATTTTGCTGCAAGGATAAAGATCAACGTTGCATTTGATAATATCACGATATTCCTATTCCTTTATTTTTATTCACGTTATTATTATTATTATTATTATACTGTTATTAATTCATCATTTAATAATATTATTTATTTATTTTATCAGTGATCGTATGAAATAGGATATATCAAATGCTTGTATTATTCGTGACAAAAATATGTACATTCATCTATAATGAATATATTTCTATATTGTAAATTGCAAATATATATGAATCTTATATATGAATTTTATAACTAATAAAAAGAATAAATTACGAGAATATACACATATATGCATGCATATGTGCATATGTACTTTATGTAGATAAATTGTTGTTGAAAATATCTCTATCTTTTTGAATCGATGCATTATTTTGTGGATGCTGGATATACATGTGTACGTATTCACGAGAAGGTTAAAAAAATGACTCGGGGCTTCGTTACCTTGATTTATTGGATTCGAACTGTGTTGAATCATCATGTACATAGGAAAATGTAGAAAATCTACAATAAAATCTACAATAAAATGTACACCGGACAGCTCTTGATTAATTTGCAAATAGTAACGTAGTAATACATGAATGTTACTATGCCGTACAAATTAATGGGAAACTAATGACTAGAAACAGTATTTATGCATTAGCTTCTTATGGAGTCTTCTTATAGATTACAAATTTTAATTGTTCATTTTAAAAAGTTTGTTAATGTAAAGATTTGTTAGTGTATTTTCTAAAACTTAAACAGATTTGTCGATACAACCATCAATTTTAGATGCGGACTGATTCACGTCGCATCGCGTAGTTTCAGAAAATTACCGGTGGATCGGTAGAGATTTGTGGCATTTGACGCAGCCCTACGTAGAATTTAACTAATGAACTAAAAATGGTTCAAGTCAATCAGTCGGTCATCTTCCGGTAGAAATTCAAGTTCCAGTCCGTCCCTGATATTAACGCCTGAATCAATAGTAACAATCTTTCTTATAGATTCCGGATTAAAAAATTTAGAGAACAAGAGACTTGCTAAATCATAAAAAACTTCCATAATAGCCTGAGAATGATTGCTAGAAGAATCGCCAGGGCAACTCCTATTCTATATTTCGATGATTTCATCTCCATTGGTATTCCTGATATAGCTCCTTTTGGTAAACATGGTTTTAACGCCGGGGACGTACCTTCTATTATTGGTTCCCCTTTCATAGAATATTTTGTCGTTTCTACGATCTTTACTCTAACTATTTTTCCTAAATATTCTTCCTTTAACGGTAGGAGAACCTGTTCATAAGATTTATTATGTCCGACGTAGTGCTTTCTATCATGGGATATTTCTGTCACTAGCACTTCTTGGACGAGTCCTATTCTATCAAAATACGGAAAATAAGATTGAAAAAATTCTGATAACCTTTTGGTTCTGTTTTTCACAATTTGCGTAGGTATTCTCGTCATTCGAGCAGCCGGCGTTCCCGGTCTGGGAAAAAACTGATTGACAAACAAACTCGGGAACTTATACTTTTCGCAAAGTTTCATCGTCTCTTCAAAATCCTGTTCTGTTTCTGTTGGGAAACCGCAAATGATATCCGTCGCTATAGTTAACTCAGGAACACGTTCTCGTAGAAAGTTGACAACTCGCTCGAAATCGCCACGGGTATACTCTCGCTTCATATCGGCTAACACCTGATCGCTTCCAGATTGCACCGGAATGTGAAGAAAACTGTAGACTTTTGGATGGCTCAGAATTTTGCTCATCTCCTCCAGATACTCCAGGATATATGGTGGATTAGTCATTCCAACGCGAACCCTACATCCATCGGGCACCACTTTCACGAGTGCCCACAGTAATTCGGGCAAACTCGTGCCAATATCTCTACCATAAGTTCCTGTGTCTTCAGAGGTTAACCATAACTCGCAGACGCCTTCGTCGAACGCCTGTATCGCACGCTCAACAATTTCATCGGGAGGATAACTTCCCAGTTCACCTCTCGCATGTTTTGTCTTGCAGTAAGTGCATTGATTTAAACACCCAGTATTTATAGCTATGATTTCGATCAGTGGATTCCTACGAATCTTAGGCAATCTTAAAGAGGCGCCGCCGATCTTTTTACCAGCTTCCTTTTTCTGTTGCAGGAACCGAACGGTATTTCCTTTCAGAGTTTCTTCCACTACTTCTACCACACGATCGATTTGTTGCACGCCGATCATGCTTAATCCTTGTAAGAAAGATGACTTCGGTGCACCTTGTGGTACGCATCTGAAACCAATCTTTTTTCACTATTTCCTCTTTTGAGCCTTCAAACTCAATATAAATTTACTTTCTAAACAAAAGTCCCGAAGAACAATACATAAATAAAAAATATACATATATTTTTAAATAATATTCATCGATAATTAATAACATAGTCTGAAAAAATCAACAGTGAATAAAGTTTTATTAGGATTGTTTTTGATTATTTGATTTGAGATCGTATGCTACCTTCTGCTTAGTTTCTGTGTATATTTGAACGAAACAAAGTATAATATTCGGCCAGTAAATTTTGTAGTCAAAATAAATTTTAATCTAGATTAACTGAATTATCTTTAAAGTTTTATATTTGCCCAGCTCTCATGTTACCTCGTTAAAACATATGCCATATTTTATTAACTTTTATTAACCTAACATATAATCTTATATATATGTAAAAATAAATCATATAAAATTAAAATATTAATCTTAATTAATTGCAAATAATCAACGAATATGGAACTAGGCAATATTTGAATTGTTAGATTTAGCGTATGAAATACCATATGAATTTTTTGTATTTTTGATTACAGAGGACAGTGAATTTGAAGAGGAGAACAAGCTGACGATCCCTTCAATTTACCTGAAATTTTATTACCTGAGCTATATAGATTTACTTCCAAATGTTACATTAATTTTAACATATTTCAACCAATTGAAAAATATTACATGTATACAAGTAAAGAAGTAAAGAAGTAAAGAAGTAAAGAAGTAAAGAAGTCTTTTAAGTTTCTTGCATGTGAAAGGCAACTATGGATAAAATATTTTTAATCTTACCGATACTGATATAAAATAATCTTTGTTTTTTATATTTTCATAGCGATTTGCAAAAGTTCATAAAAGTAGATTAAGCAGTATTAAGTATAAATAACATATTTCAAATTCGCTATATTTCATTATAACTCTAATTCTTTCCCATTTACCTACTGATAATTACCCTTGTAATAAGTAGTGAAAATAAATAAATTTTCCAATATGGTAAAAAGAACTACGTTCATTAGGTACAAAGAAGTTTCCATACCCGGCAACTACAACATGTTTTCCCATCTTTCTTCCAGCTTCGATTTCATTCCTGAAATGATCCTCTGCTGGACTTTTTACTGTACAAGAGTTTAAGAGCCACAGATCTGCTTCATATTTATTTTCCGTTAATTTGTAACCATAAGCAGCAAGTTGACCTGCCATATATTCACTGTCAGAATTATTATGAGTACAACCCCATGTCTTTGTATAAATTGTCTGTGTCCCTGGCACAATACTATCGAAAATAGGAGGTTCTGGTACATCTTCAGTTACTTGTTTACGTTTAGAACGAACAGTAACATTTTTCCTTGCACTATATCGTTCCTTTGGTGTAATATCTTGCGATGATATTAAATCTTCTATATCTTCAATGATATCTTGACACGGAGCTAGCATTTTTTTACAGAAATCGAGTCATTCAAGGCATTTATAGGTTATTCTGGCACGTTAATAATTTGACATCTAGATTAGTTTGTTCGAATGTTATTCATTGTCCCATATGATAAAATATGATAAAATAAATAATAAAACAACTCATAGAACAAAAAAGGAATACATTTCATAAAAATCTACTAACTATTATACATATAGGTTATATTTTACAATTTTATGTCAACACGTGAGAATGTTGGAAGTTTTCTTAATGACATCTAACGATGTACTTTTGTATTACTCTCAGCGTTACCGATTGATACAGCATGGAATAAGATTACACCGCTTATAATGATTGGAATTGAAACTAAATAGTAACATAAAATTACAAATAGAGTATAAAAGAGAATATCGTATAATAGTAAACGAAACTGTGTACGCACAGTAGCAGATCAATCTTTACGGTAACCCAAATTATTCGATAAATAAACGTTTCTACAAAAAAAATATTACAAGCGAGTTGAGGTTAGTCACGTTAGACGTTTACAGCACATTCTGTAGACTTGGAAATGCCGAGCTCGCGTAGTTTCGTTTCGACAGTCGCCCACATCATCCTTGATTGTGCAAAGTATACTCGAATATACTAGGCAACGCAGTCGCAAAACGTAGGGACCTAATTTATGGCAGCCTCAACTGTTGACGCTTTCTCTTCCCTTCCCACAGTCGAGGCTGAAGAAGCCCAGAAGACAGAGATGTTCCAGACGTTCGAACTTCACATTTTCTTACATTTCCTTTATTTTTTACTCACGAAAATTTAAGCTTCTTAAATAATTATATAATTATTATTACATAATTGAATACGTATTTAAAGCAAGAAGTTGCCTTTATTCTTTGAAAATGGGTCAGTATTGATCGCTCAAAACCAACTCAAATCTATCTCTTACCTTTTGTTTGTAGTATGTATAAACGAGAATTGAACGAGCTTAAATGCCCCGTGCACAACTGCATATGCAAAGCTGTAAGAAAATATTGCGTTTGGCCTTGGCTTAGCTTTCTCAACCCCGTCATCGCGAAGCGGCTGGCAATGCTTGCGTAACATAGGAACAAATTAATTATAGGCCTATTATTAATTATATATTAATAATAGGCGGAAGAATAATCGATATTATTCGACGAAAAAGAAGAACCGTTACTGCTTCACGCAAGCGGATTGATAACGTTAACTCGAAATCTAACCCCAATACATTGATGATATTCATTGTTAATCGCGATAGAATAGATATTTCTTACAGCTTCGCATATGTAGTTGTGCACGAACCTTTACTCAAGCTCGGTGAATTCTCGTTTGTACATGTTATATAAACGAAAGATAAGAACTAGGTTTCGGTTAGATCATTGCTATTATATCTGTCCGCTGTAAGGCAGTCGGTAACCAATACTAACGCGTACGCTGTTGCGGACGCACAATGATGGGCAGAATTCATTGTTGTGGTATCGATAACGTTTTGCAGATATCTCGGAAGCTATGGAAATTCATATGTCTTTGTTTGTTCGAATATCCGCGTTTATCTGTGCGTCTCTTACCGTTACGGCTCGACTCTATTCCAGTTGATCAATTCCAGTTCAAAGAGCACCGAGAGAAGTCGCGAAAAAGTAAATCGAAACCATTTCGTTCAATCTTCCCTGTTTATCGGCGGTATCTCTGTTCTATGTGTTACGTCACGTGCATTATCCTGATTGATTTTATTTGTAAAAGCCGTGCGCATACCGTGCCAAGCCTTAAGACAATAGTTACATTACGATCCTATGTATCCTCTTACTGGAGGTCGCAATACCGAATCGGTCGAAAAAATGCGTCTTGTAAACTAGCTCCCTTGTTAACATTTACATTACTTGATGTTCATTTAATAAAACATGACTACATATTCTGGCTCGTACTCCACTGTACGTAAAACGCAATGAAAATTTATTTTGAGTTTGAAATTATAAGTTTCTATTATCTATATATAGTACTAGCATTCGCTTTGAATTAATTTACAAAAACAGCCATTCATTTTGACGTCCGTTCCCCCAACCATTCCGCTTTCACCATATCGGAACCCTTCTCTGCGATCATGATAATCGGCGCATTGGTATTACCGCTAACTATATTTGGCATAATTGAGCCGTCTATGACTCGAAGTCCAGTAACTCCGTAAACTCGAAGCCGAGGATCTACCACAGCTTTTGGATCCGAACTGGGCCCCATCTTGCAAGTACCCACGGGATGATATAGAGTCATCGAATAGAATCTGATCATGCACTCCCAGTATGGATCGCTATACATCGGAATATGCTTGCAACCAGGAAATGGTTTTGGATTCGTTTCGCTCCCGTAACGTCTAAACGAAGCAGTTTTACTCATCTCGAACACAAACTTAACTCCTTCGATCAGTGTCGCCATATCTTCCGGTTCTTCAAAATGATTCGCATAAATCAATGGATGATCGAAAGGATCGTTGCTCCGAAGTTTGATAACTCCTTTGCTTTTCGGTCTTAAAAGCGTAGGAAGTACGCCCCACACGTCCTTATCGTTAAGCTCCCCGTATACGGCGTCATAGAATTCTTTGGTCAGTCCATGAACCTTTCTAATATGCCTACCGTTGTCGGAGTTTGTCCCCCCTGCCGAAAAATGCAGCTGTATGTCTGGAAAATCGTCGGAAGTATTCGCATATTTGGTATTAACGAAAGCTAGTCCTTCGATACCGCCTAAACCGGTCAAAGGACCGTCTCCGTATAATACGTATTCTAGGACATTGCGAATATCATACATCCTGCTCTCTATCAGTGAAATTTCTTCATTCACCAAGAACGTAATGCCCCCCGCAACTATATGATCTTGAAGATTATGACCCACTTTTAAATCCTGAATCACTGGTATGCCGTGTTCTGATAGGTGTTCTTTAGGTCCTATTCCCGACAACATCAGCAACTGAGGGCTATTGATAGCTCCTCCGGAAACGATCACTTCCTTGTCGGCACGAATCCGTAACGTTTCCCCGTCTCTAACAAACTCTACGCCGTAAACCCTCTTCGACGACGGCTCTATTAAAATTTTGGTAACATGCGCTTCCATAGCGACGTGTAAATTCTTGCGATTCCTTGCCGGCCGCAGGAAGGCCTTCGCCGTGGAGCACCGGCTTCCATGTCTAATGGTCCCCTGAGGAATCATAAAGCCAGTGTGTCGTTCTCCGTTAATGTCTCTATTCTCATAACCCATTTCTTGGCCAGCTCGAATGAACGCATCGGCCAGGGGAGTGTGCCATGGTGATTCTTGGACAGTTAAATAACCCCCGGTCGAATGATACGGTGTCTCAGTGTAGAAGTGATTTTGATTGTCTTCCGATTTCTTGAAATAACCGAGGACATTCTCGTAGGACCATCCCGGATTGCCCAATTGTTCCCAAATGTCGTAATCTTTTCTATTACCACGGACATAGAGCATGTAGTTTATCGCGCTGCTGCCTCCGATCACTTTGCCACGTGGCCAGAAGCAACGACCCTCCTTCATCGCTGTGGGCATAATTTAAGGCACGGTAAAGTGAAACGAAGTATTCGTAACTCAATACTGATGTTGGTTGGTTATTGAGTCGTGTTTATATTCTTTTCGGTTCGACTTCATAGATTCATTTCCCGACTTTGACCATTCGATCAACATTAGACCTACTTAATTGTACCTAAACGTTCTATACACGTATATACTCGTAAATCGATATAATTCGAACGATATCAATGAAGATAAATAGATCCATATATTCATATATCTATCTATTTAGATAAAAACCAGTATTAATTTTGTCAAAAATACCTGCATGTTTTTAGTAGTTGTGAAAAAGAAAAACTCAGATCCGTTATCTTGACGCGTTTGTTAGTCCCAGTGTTAATATTCGTTAAGATTGAAAGGTGATGATGTGCCAATGTTCTAGAAAGTTCCACTTATTCACTTACTTTATTTATTCGCGTTGCCATAGATTGCATTTTACGATCCTTTGCAAGCGTGACATGCTTTCTTGTATGCTCCTCCACCTTTAATTTACTTTTCCCAACGTAAAAAATAGTGCGTTAGATATGGATGATTATGAATGGGGATGCAACATTGTTTTTCTAATTAAATACTTGTCATTATCATAACGAGGTATTGCCCATTAGATATTATTTACCCAGACAGAAATTTTCATTGGTCTCCACTTTGTATTTCCAATCGATTTCGGCGAGCTGCAGATTGGCGGCAAGAATAGGAACATCATATAGAGCATTTCCATCGCCACCTGCTTCCAAGAGGAGTACGTTCCAATCTTCTACCTCAGATAAGCGACTCGCGATCACGGCTCCTGTAATCACGTAAATCGATATGACACTATAGAACGTACGTAAGAAGATTTAATATCCTCAAACATCAAAACATAAACTAAACGTTACAAATGCCATTTAAATCAAATATTTACAGTTCAACTTTGAAACATCGAGAAAGAGAGAAAATTTGTCGAAATTTCGAAACGGAATTAACGCGATTAACTTAAAAAAATGTTTAGAAAATAAACATCGAATATGCATGAAATAGGAAAGTGCAGAAAAGCTAGTTGCCCTCCCAAAAAATTGTTCGAAATGGCGAGTTTTACAACATATCCAAAACCCATCGAAATCGGGCAGTAGATAGCTTTTCCGTAGTTTCACCATGCGAAGGAAGTAAGTTAAAATTTCGTCGTTAACACATAGAACAACGTATAACTTTAATATAACATTAATACGGATGGTGTCGTTAAACGTAGTCTGCATTGGTAAAAGATCGAGGTGCGCGATTTGTTAGATTTTTGTGTCAGTTGGTCGTATGAGTAACAACGCGCTATTCCGCGTACGCAAACAC
This sequence comes from Bombus impatiens, assembly GCF_000188095.3. Taxonomy (NCBI): domain Eukaryota; kingdom Metazoa; phylum Arthropoda; class Insecta; order Hymenoptera; family Apidae; genus Bombus; species Bombus impatiens. Next base: position 1,219,196 of record NT_177474.1, read on the forward strand.
ACAGGTGCGCTTGTCTTTGTCACATTTTTATCAGATTTTATGACGGAACATTGTATCGATATCACGAAAGAACATACCTGCAGAACCACCGCCCACGACTATGAAATCATAAGACGACATTAACGATTTGGTAGGAATATTCGTCGTAGAGTAAGGACCAATCGAATACATGATATATAGTAATATGCTTATCAGCATTGACAACACCGACGCGATCGGTTCTGATTTCATCCCTCCGAAAATAATATGTCTGACATCCATTTTATACGTCTCCAATTTCCTTTATCAATCTGTAATATTAAATTTTGTAAGAATCGTTCTCCTGCAGTTAATCGAAATATCGCCCATGCAGCAGTTTGATACAGGGATTGCGTGGTGTTAAAATTTCCAACTTTGAAGCTAAATACCTTCATTTCGACAAAGCTGAGGCTTTTAAAAATCGAATCGTGTATGGATAATATACTAGATAACGTGCCCTACAAATTTTACAATGATTGTAAGAAAATCAATCTACACCTCCTTGACGATTTTCACGCGTATACACGGGTATCACGGTTCTATTTAGCTTATTTCTTCTCCGAAATTATTTCTCCTTTAAATTTGTACTTGACAAAACTATTATCCACCTATATTTGTTTAAAAAGTAAAACTAATTTAATTTCTGCTCACAATGGTTCTAGAAGGAAACGTAATTCCTTCACTTGAATAAAGCCTTGCGTCATAACGAACAATTGAATATCATCTGCATAATTCATAAACATCTGCATTCAACTGTTTAAGCATTCACTATTCTTGAATATAATAATAATTAAATCTTCGATCGATCGTATTACTTTTTTCACGCCAATTTATCTCGAACGATATATCTTTTAAATTATTTATTTATTCTATTTATTTTATTTATTTATCGACACCTCATTTGTCCTTTCGGACGCCTAGGGGCTTTTTATTTTAACGAAAAGCAACAATTGATATCCGACATTGGCGTATCGAAAACAAAGACTATATATTCTGTCTGTATATTGTTAACACTGTTATAAAACGTGAAGGCAAAAGAAGCGTGAAGCTAGTCAAATGAAAAAAGTGATTCAGTTCAAACGGTGAGCGAATGAATCAGTAGAGCGTGCCACTGTAGTAGCGCATCGTAATATAATATAACATCCGCGAAAGCCACTATAGTGGCGCATCGTACCGAAGAGGTTGAATCTACTTTTCTTTGACAAGTAGTAGCACAATAAATATTTTTTTGGTAATTATTCAGAAAGTGGTACACCTCGACGATTTCGATAATCTCGAAACATGTTGTCAAAGCCAACATTTTGAACAACTTCTTCCGGTACATGTTACCGTCGGTCAGCCATAGTTTCCGAGATACTCGTAAAATAGCTTAATTAAATTTCGGTTATGATTACACATAAACCTGGAGCAGGTGGCCACATGTCGTTTATATGGACTAACCTATACTTGAAACTCAATGACGAAAGAGAGAAGCAGTTTTAATATCGAACAAATAGAAAAGAGGAACGAATGGGTTGTAGCTTGGGGTAGATTAATAACCGCTTAGCCGAATAATCACCTTCTTTTGCTTATACAACCTGATGGTGGAATAAAAAGTTATTTGGAATAGTAGTGACACGTTCACAAATGGATGATAAAACCACGGGATATCAGTAAACTCGTAACGTACATGTGAGGATTATTTCTTAGGTAGTAGAAGATCGGAGATGAGTGAAAAATCAATTAGCGAAAATACGGAAATTTAGAAAGTACATACATGGATTAAACACCAAAATTATGAGAGGATACCGATGCTACGGCACAGCAAGGCGACGAATGCTTTCTTAGTGGCGATCGTTTTAACACTGAATTCCGCATACCTAACTATCGTTTATCCAATATCGGATATTGCATAATACATAAAGTACATATGTGTATGTCTTATTTAAGATACGGCGATACGGTTAACGTATATCGATCGTCGGTATACTTCGGATTGCAACGGTCGCAGAAAGATTTGGATTCTTTGCAAAAAATATTGCCCGGTAAGTAGTTGACGATGACTTTCCTTTTCTCTTGCTAACCACCCTGTCAGCAAGACGACGCGACGTTCTCACAAGTAACACATTACATACTTCGTTGTACGCTATTGGTTTAAAATTTTAAAGCCGGCAAAATCTGTAAAATTCATCGGACAAAATCTAAGTTTCCATAATTAATACGTTGGAAATATTTCGTATTAAAATTATTCGGTTAAATATGCGCTAAGGCAACTAAAATAATATACCAAATGCAAATACCTGCAAATACCTGCAAATAACTGTAAATATCGCTCGTAAGTGTACAGGCTGAGTCAATAAGAACTATTAACTAATGGGTTGGCAACTAAGTGATCGCGTAGTTTGTCAATACCACTTAATGACAAAATCCGCAATCACTTAGTTGCCAACCCAACGAAATAACTCGTTACTTGATGGATGTATTAAAAAAATGAATCATGTTGCATTTCAAAAGACCCATCGGATTGGTGAAATTCGATGTCTTGTCTATATTCGATATCTTTTGAGATATCAGCCTAATCATTGAGTATTTTCAAGGTCAACGCACTTTTGGTATATATAAAACTATAGAAAAAGGACTGCAATACTGATTCTGCTGATTTTTGGATATGTTATGGAGAAAAGGTAGTGAGTATAACGCACTTTACGCGAGGCCTGGGACGAAAGTCGCGGTTCAAAAGTTACGAGAGAAAAAAGAATTGAATACGTTATATTACATTTAATTTAATAAGTCCTCTCTCTTATACGATGTTGACCACATTTTCAGCAGTAATTCAGTCTTTACATTTTTCACTTTCGATCTTTATTTTTGCTTGGTCTCTAACATCATATTGTACTTTCGTTATTCGTTCTTAGTATATCTTCAGACACTTGTGCGATTATACGTGCCTCAAGCGTAATGCGTTTATACGAATTTTCCTCAATTACTAACGATTAATTAACGAGACAAATTCTTCGACTTTCTAATCAAAAAAGGGTAATTCCGATAATAAACAGTAACCATATAAATTGTTTTCGAGGTGGAAATTCTGTGTAGAATTATCTTCCTTTCTCTTAATGCGAGGGACATCTTCGAAAAATACTCCACAGTCCCTGAGAGAAAGAGAGAGAGTGAGAGAGAGAGAGAGATACTCTGTATTGTAGACAATATTGCGCAGAATAATGCGTAAATAGTTCAAGTTGATCGCATGAAGAGAGTTTCGCTGATCTACCGAGTACAAAGGTGACCAGTACTTCTGCTCGGAAGTTTCAATATCTGCGGTCACATTGACGTCAGACTACGCATTGATTCTAGACCATCGTTTGGGAAAACCGTGTTCATTTATAACAAAACATCCGGTCACAATTTCCTCTAATAATATGCTGTTTCATAAAGACTTATAGAAACTCTAATTGTTTTCTATAGGGGGAGGGAAGCCTTTTCTTGAAACAAACATTCATCAAGTCAAGAACTTTATAAAAAAATCATTTCAAGGATGAGAGGAAAACGAAAAAGAACTTATTCGCAATTACTTATAAAATGAAAAATGAAAATTCGATTTTCTTTATTTTCTATATATTCAAGATGCTAAACATAGATACCTGATATTTATATTAAAAAGAAAGATTTAGATTGTTGTGCCGTTCAAAATATTGACTGCATTCTATTAAATATACAGAGTGTCCCATTAATTATCGTGTACAATTCAATTCAACGAAATTCGTACATGTTTGAACATTTGAAGATACACGCGTACTAGATAAATTTTCGAATTGTGTCGCACCGACATCTAGGGATCGAGTTACGTTATTGCCCGACAAGCAGTGTTTTAGTTCTCGTTTCTATTCCTCAATGATCTATTTGATATATGATCCCGGGATATATATTATATGTCTTATATATTATATGTCTATAAAATAATAGTGCTGGGGCACTACTACATACCTACGCATATTCCAATTCTACGAATTAACATATCACCTTCATATTTGATTTGTCGTTGTCCGTAGCTTAGCACGATCGATTCATACAAGAAATTATAATAAATTCTAAATGGAAAAAAGTCGGATCAAAGTTAGCTATTTTTCATATTTTTCCGCATTATTTGCGTTCTTTAAATTTTCTTTTGCATTCTTAAATTTCACACGAATGCATAAATATCCGTAATCAAGTTATCACAAACTGAATCAATTTGGTGAGATGAATATGCCACATAAGTATATATTTCTACATCACATATGCGTCATATACTTGTGCGGATGTTCTTAAACATGAATATGCAAGGCATGTATACGTTATGTAAAATAGAAAATGCATTTTCATGTAGGTTTCTTCCTTCTCTCTCTCTCTCTCTTTCCCCCTCTCCCCTCTCCCCCCCCCTCTCACTCTCTCTCTCTCTCTTATGTATTGAGGAGTTTACTATATCGAGGCTTACGCCTATTACAATTACAATCTTTTCTAACATTTGTTCGTGCACGTTTGATACATTTTGTTGCTATCTTAATTTATCCCTTAATATAGCTATAGCCTAATTCAGTATATATGTATCTTCTACATTGTATTGCGTTATTCTAACTAAGGCGTTTGTATATATGCTTCTATATTATGATATCGTACGCGGATATTTTCTTATTGATAATTCCCTGGTTGTGTGTGTGTCTCAGTTTCATGCTGCTCTCATCTTTACACTTCCCTTTATGAACTATCAAGTATGCTGTTTTTATTCAGCAGTAACTCTCGCAATCTGCGAAGCCTGCGCTCTTCCACTCACAATCAGTTCCCTTGGGATACCTTCGGTAAGTCTGGACTCCTGATAAGTTACCGCCTATTCCTTTTCTTCCCTCGAAGATGGCCTCGGGGGAATTCATTCGGGCGAAACACGTATCTGAATTACGAAAGTGTGTGGATCATTGACCGCCTTATAGCAAGCATTTGGGGAAATCGATTCGGAACGATGAAATAAACGCACGGATTACTCGAGTTATATTCGGTATTCGAGGGTGAGTTTTAATGAAATCTATACAAATAATTCACTGTACGATCATTCACTGTACGATCAATTTCATCTTATCATTTTGTATATACCACTTCGGGCTATGATATCAACTAATTGAATTATTTTCGATAAAAGGACTTGATCGCGGAACGCAAGTCAACAAACAGAGTTATTTAGTGAAAACCTCCGTCTACGTTGTTACCCTGTGATATGGGCGCGCAATGCGACGTCACCTAGCTCGACGAGAGTATTCCACCTCCACAGAAGATCCCGAGGGAATCAAAAGGAGTCCGGTCGTTAAAGAGGCATTCTGAATCTTCTCCTGACCGCCTGATACGGTAGTCCCGGATTTTCGCGCAAATCGGAAGTTTTTTCAGTGGTTAATCTAGTTGCCATTCGATTGCAGACCCCTTAAGCTCAACTGGCCTATTTCCCAATAGCTCTGGATAAAAGCGTGAACAATCGAGTTAATTACATAAGATGCGAGAACTCTCTGACAGAAAAATGAAATTCCATCGATGATACGGTTCATCGATTCAACGATTCAACGGAGTTATCGAGTGATTGAGCGAGTGATTTTCAACTTTAGTTTCTTATTATCTTTCTATCGTATCGTATCTCTCTCTCACACGCGCGCGCGTGCACGCACACACACACACACACACACACACACACACACACACACACACACACACACACTCTCTCTCTCTCTTATCTTTCACCGCGTCAATTATGTCGATCCGTTGCGACAAAGTATTCACATCGACCTCGATGCACCTTGTTATAAACAGGTAGGCATGTAGCAAGTGGAGCGCATCGTGTGTGACCTATGTCAGTATTGTACTGACACAGAAACATATATATCGACGTTGCGTCACGTCGCGCCGATATCATCCATTTCTCGATAGTAATACGAATTTCCTTTGAATAAGGCTACCCGCGTTAACACGTTTACTGCTGATTGCGTTTTCATGCCAATACTTTGTGCTAACAAACGATCCTCGTTTGAAATCTATTCTTATATACAGAACTTGCAATTTTGTAAATATATTTGACGTGAAACAATATGGAATATTTTCCGAAACATTTCGTGATTTTTAATGGAATTCGTAAAAAATTAATAAACGCTCCGTTATAAAGGCTTAATAAAATTAATCCAGGCTCCGTGGTAGCTATGGGGACAATAAGTAGGAGGTCGTGTTATACATCAATGGATCGAAATCTTATGTGTCAAGAATCAGAATGCTGAGGATCCGAACTACAGCAAACATGTAGGGTGTGAGCAGGGATATGTAAATCTTGGATTTCGGGCAGGTCATTCTATATGGCCCCTCGCTACTAATAGTAACGCGTATCCTATTACGCATTCTGCCTATACATACATACTATATGCGAATATATATCTGCCTCGGTCGTAACCGGCCACTTCACAGCGGCGGTCAGAGAGCATAGCGTAACCCAAAGCTAATCCAATATCTATAAGCTATAAATAAATAGTGTACACATCACACAATCTCAAACCTACGTTGCTGATATTCATTTTTTTAATCGAATTATCGCAGACATTTCTTACAGCCTCGCATATTATGCAGTCGTGCACGGGGCTTACATCCGAAGGATCGATGGAATTACCCAAGCTCGCCCAATGCCGCGTCGCGCCGCAAGGTAGCCGGCAATCAATACCGCTACTACGCTACACAATTATAGAGAGAGTTCGCCAAAGTAGTAACGGCAGCTATTTGCAACTATCTCTGAGAAACTAGGGCCGCCCGACGATTACACAGAAAAGTACGACGTACAGAGAAAAGTTCGTACAATCATGTTCCCGGCAACATATTAAAAAATCATCGAAATCGGCAAGGGAGTAGTGTTTCGACAAGTCCACCCCATTTTCAAATCCACTGTTAATCTTGTATCTTTGATATAAAATACTACACACTTTAGGATAGAATATTAGTTGTTTGTAGGAATTACAAGTATTATTCCACCAACATTGATAATTTCAGTAAACGTAACTCGCGTGAATATACTAAATGTAACTATCTAGATATGTACAAATAAACTCGTATCGTCAGCACACGTATAGCATACAAACGATATGTGGTCGTCAGCTGATCGGCTAAATATCTATGCTATCATGGGAAGGACAGATATGTAGGGCTGTTATCGCGGTGGTGGTGGATATGCTTCTACTAAAATACATATATGTCGGAGTCAGGTTGGCACTTTGGGGCGTTCTATGAACCTTTATTTACTTTACCGTCGCGGATGTGGTTAGTGTTTATCTGTGCGAATGTGGGCACTACAAGAGGCTCTGAGTAACGGCAATAGGATGTCCGAGATGATGGTGACAACGAATCCAGGTTCGATAACGAATCCACGGTCCACGGGATGACCAGTATCAGCGTGACTTACTCGGCAATTCGCTCAACGACTAACTAACTAAAAAGCTCCCTGAATCCAGATGAACCTACCCTTATATACTCCCGTCCCCGCTTCTCGGGTCAATCCTTGTTTTTAAGGAGAGTCATAAAATCATTCCGTACCTCTGTCAGGTACGCGGCCCTCCCGTGACCGTGGCTACGTCTGGTGACCCGTTATGTCACCTTAAACCTGAACCCATCGTCGTAACGCCAGATTGGAACATTAAAAGTTGTTTTCCTTATTTTTATTGTATATACATATACATATATGTAGTGTAATAAAGTGAACATAGGGACGATGACTTTGAACGTTCGTCATCCTGTGATTTGCAAATCACGCGTGCTCGTGAATTTACGCATCGTCATCTACGCATTTTATATATGTCGGGTTTACATTAGAATTAGGGTTAGGGGCGTGAAACGAATCTTCGTTTGGATTACACGTTGTCGTTATGCAATAGAGAAGACATTGGACAACTATTTCCTTTTTAAGGAGAGCTATAGAATTATTCCATGCATTTGTTAGACAAGGCGTTCATCCCGTGACCGCGGTTACGTTCGGCGACTGGCTGTCGCCTCGAGCCCAAGC
>NT_177474.1:1227270-1228709 GCF_000188095.3 Bombus impatiens
AATTACAATCGGATTGAATAACTACAATTGTTTAATTACAGCTATAGTAGACTCTAGGTTACAATGTTGCGGGATTATCCAAAATTCCAAAGGCTCCGGTGTTCTTTCATCTCCGACATATAATATCGACATAATTATTTACGTATATTTGCTTTTGATTCAATCATGAATGGCATATTAGAAGAAGTTTTACACAGAATCAATACCATAACTTGGCAATATATTCTTTAATAAAAAAGTGAAGCAAAGAGGTGTATTTTAAGCCATCAGTTAGATATAGTTGGATATAGATCAAATTGAGAAGCACCGGTGATCCATAGTACCGATTTCTGAACCAAACTACGAGTAGAATCTCATTACTCGGAGAATCTTATCTCACGGGCAAGATCTTCCGGATTTTCAACATACCTCTAAACATGGCCTTCTAATCATCGAGGGAAATTTACCATTCCGATATCGGGAATTTCCTCGTTTAGCAACAATCCTTGTCCATCATATCGCCAGATAGTTCTAGGTCAGCGGAAAGCGGCACACAGAACTTTCTTCAGCGGACCTATACAACAAGACGTCAACAACTCGACCAAAAGATGTTGGTTTCTCGTGGGGAAAACCCTATACTCACCTCTATACGCGTTGTATGCTTCAGGGCTATTCGCAGCGAAACCTTCTGTTATCCTGACACCGACTACGTGTTTGAATTTTTCGACAAAACTCCTATCCTAGAAGAAAATTAGAAGAAAATCTTAGCTTGTAGAAACTATTGAAATGATGAAAATGGATATCGTATTAAATCGTTGAAGGCGCCAATTTACGATAAAAATCAAGAAATCGTTCAATTTGATTTTATTATAATGGAAAAACCGTCTCCTGCTAAGTCAAAAAATCGTTACTGTTTGAATAACAAACCGGCATCTTGTCAAGGTATATAAGGAACACGGAAGTCGCGCGCGAGCTCTTTTGTGCCTGAAATTCTGGAGAGTGAAGAAGTGAGATCGAAGAAGAATTTAAATATAAGGTAAATAAAAAAAAATCAAATAACAACATTGCAACCAGAAAATTTATAACGTCTAAACCATTAATTTACAACACTTAAGCTATTAATTTATAACATTTAAGCCACTAATTTATAACATTTAAGGAATTAATTTATAACGCCAAAACTATTAATTTATAACATTTATGCTATTAATTTATAACATTTAAGCCATTAATCTACAACATCCAAGCTACTAATTTACAATATTTAAACTATTAATTTATATCATTTAAGCTATTAATTTATAACATTTAAGCCATTAATTTGTAATTTTTAAACTATTAATTTATAACATTTAAGCTATTAATTTACAACATCTAAACCATTAATTTACAACATTTAAACTGTTAGTTTATACATTTGAGCCATTAATTTATAACATTTAAGGAATTAATTTATAACG
>NT_177475.1:0-246 GCF_000188095.3 Bombus impatiens
TTGCTTCGACGCTTAAACGGTAGTGCATTGCACTTGCAGTGTAAAATCTAGTTCAACGAACGCTTAAACGTCGAAATATCACAAACGGGAAGGAAATGACACTTAGTTTTCTTCGGAATCGTCGAAATCTTGGAGTTTTCCGAGCTATTTTGCATGTTTCGACGCTTAAAAGGTAGTGCATTGCAATTGCAGTGTAAATTGGAGTTCAACGAACGCTTAAACGTCTAAATATCTCCAACGGGAAGG
>NT_177476.1:0-918 GCF_000188095.3 Bombus impatiens
ATTATTCGTAAAACCTTTCAATCGTTAATCTCATTATTCGTTAAATTCATTATTAGTAAGACATATTATTCGTTCCTCTTATTGTTCGTTAAACTCATTATTCTTTAATCTAAGTATTAATTAAACTTATCGTTTGTTAATCTTATCATTTATTAAACTCATTATTCATAATATTTTGTAAAATCTTGTTTATTCGCGTAAATATATTCTCTGTTTTGTAAAACAATGGCTAACCCAAACGAAGAATCATTACGCGCCTTAAATCCTAATGATAACCCGACATATAAAATTGTTACCGTTATCCAAAGCATACCACCTCTCTCCCCCTCTTTAAAAATATGACCTTTTTCATCTTAATGTCTCCCAAAAACGGATTTAGCAGAAAGTATATGTCGGAGATGAAAGAGCACCGGAGCCTTTGGAATTTTGGATAATCCCGCATCATTGTAACCTAGAGTTTACTATAGCTGTAATTGGACAATTGTAGTTATTCAATCCGGTTGTAATTGTTCGAGAGTTGTGATAGCGAGCTTGGGCTCGAGGCGACAGTCAGTCGCCGAACATAGCCGCGGTTACGGGATGAACGCTTTCTCTAACAAAGGTATGGAGTAATTCTATAGCTCTCCTTAAAAGAAATATTCGTGGCGACACGCGACAGTAAACATTCCAACGGTTTCTGTCCCGTGTCCTCGCCACACGCAGACCCTATTTTTCGAGTAAGATGATTGCCAGATGTCGATGCGTCTCCGCAGTACATGTTCGGCTAGCTCGAGGGCCCGTTATAAATCTTAAGATTTAGTCAACTAAAGTCCTTCAAACAGACAAACAGTCTTTGTCCCAACCACGGGAAAATAGGGGAGACATATTTTTCAACGAGCGGCGTCTCCCACTAGCAACTTTCCCTCGAGGGCGGCTAGT
>NT_177476.1:2911-15751 GCF_000188095.3 Bombus impatiens
ATCCTACTTAGATTTTGCGAGTGCGTGCGACTACCGTCCCGTTGTCCGCGGATTCGTTATTGAACCTAGGATCATTGTCATTAGTCTCTCGAGTATCTAATTACCACGGTTACTTGTCGGGTTCTAGGGTAATCGTATTTGCACTAGCCAATGTCTTCTCTATTGCATAACGACGACGCGTAATCCAAACGAAGATTCGCTTTACGCCCCTAACCCTAATTCTAATGTACACCCGTCGTCGTTGGCACTTTTCGCAAATGTTCCTTGCAACAATATACCATCGTTTGGCATTAAAAGTGTTAATTGCGTATGCACTAGATGAAACTATGCACTAGTAAAAGCGAAGAATAAAGATATTCGGGCAAAACGCAATATACTAAGCTTGAAAAGCAGTAGTATCTTGAAGAATAACGAGGAAACGTTCTCGTCTGACAAATGCAAAAAAGTATCGACGAAGTAAGTTGACGATATATCTATGTTTTGTTACTAACAATCCAGAAACTGCTAATTGTTTCCAATTAAAACTGGCCAAATGTAAACTAGCGGAAAAGTCAGTAAAATATCTGGGTCACATCATCGAAAAAGACGGTGTGAGACCAGAGAGAGATAACCTCAAAGCGATACGAGAATTTGAACAGCCAAGAAACAAGAAAAACGTGAGACAACTATTAGGAAAAATGAATTTTTATTAGGAATTTATAGAAGACGCGTGCAAACTCTTGGAACCACTCCACAATTTATTACGGAAAAATGTAGAATCTATTTGGAACGAAGAATGTGAAAAATCATTTCAAAAGATTAAAGAATACCTCTGTTCAAGCCCAATCCTTTCAATATACGATCAAAACAAAGAAGTATTCATTTATACAGATGCAAGTGGAAACGGTTTAGGAGCTGTCTTAAAGCAACCTCGAGACAACAGGATGTTACATTCGATTGCGTACTTTCCGAGAAAATTGAGACCAACAGAGGCAAAGAAGAAAGCAATCCACCTCGAATGTCTGGCTATTAAAGAGGCGATTCAGTACTGGCAACATTGGTTAATCGGTAGATATTTCACTGTTCTTTCAGACGATAAACCGTTAGAATCGATGAGAATGAAAGCAAGAACCGATGAAACTTTAGGAAACCTAATGCACTACCTATCGCAGTATGATTTCAAGATCATCTATTCGCCGGGAAAAGACAACGTAGAAACAGATGCACTATCCAGGAATCCCGTCTTGGAAAGTTTTGAAAATGAAGAAGACGTTCTGAAAGTGGTGAATATTATTACAAAGAAGAACATAATTCAAGATCAGAAAGAAAACGAAAAAAATATTAAAAATACAAAAAAACCTCACCTCACCTAAAAAAAAATCAGAAATATTTTTCAAAAATATTAAAGGACGTCAACGTATATTCGTATCACGAAAATTTGGCGAACACATCAGAAAAACGGTTCGTGAATTCTTCGATCACGTTGGAAGGAACCATATACTAAAGAAAATCCGACCTTTCTACTACTTCAAAAATATGGATCGGATAGTCGACAAATTCTGCAAACAATGCGAAATCTGCATCAAGAATAAAAGCGGAACGAGAAGACCGTTCTCGGATTGGATTTATGTCGAAACTAGGACCAGTTAAGAAACCGTTTGAAACAATGTCATTCGATACGGTCAGAGGTTTTTCTAATAACAACTCAGCGAATAAATTTATGCATATTCTTATTGACCATTTTTCAAGGGCCGTTTTTGTGTCCACATCAAAAACACAACGCTCAGACGATATCACAAAACTTATAGATTCGACGGGAGAAACCGATTCTATAAGAATGATCCTCGCAGACAGATATCCAGTTCTGACATCCAAAGAAATCCAAGAATACGCAAGAAAAAAGAACATCAAACTAATTTTCACTTCGACAGACTGTCCATCCTCGAACGGATTAAACGAAAGGGTAAACCAAACACTAGTAAACAGAATCAGATGCGAAATTAATTCAAACAAAAAAAAGAAAAACTGGACAAAAATCGCAAAAGAAAGTGTAGAAGAATACAATAAGAGCAGACACAGTGTCACAGGATTTGCTGCCAATTACTTACTGTACGGGAAAAGAATTGAGATCGCTCCTAAAGGAATAATTGAAAATAAGATAGACTTAGAAAGAGACAGAGAAGAAGCATTTAAAAACTCAATGAGAAACTTCGAAATTAACAAACAGAAATACGATAAAAAAAGAAGAGAGCATGAGTTTAAAATTGGCAATATGGTATTCACTCACAATGGCAACAAATTAAATAGAAATAAATTGGAGGAAATCCGGAAAGGGCCTTTCAAAATTCTGAGAAGAATCTCAAATACTATGTACGAAGTGGATAACGATAATCGTAGACCTGGAGGAAATTTCTTTCATGCGAGTAAACTAATTCCTTATGAAAAGGACAATTAGCGATGCAATTGTCAACACGAGGAGGGGAGGTGTAAACTCTCTAAGAGTTCAAATGCGGATAAACAAGGGGACTTACTCTGTTTTACGGACAGCACGACTTTTTTTGTTTCGCGGACAGAGCGGCTTTCTTTGTTTTACGGAGAGCCATTTTGAGAGACACGCATTTCCCAAACGGACGGACAGAGATCAACATCGAAGATAGACAAGATCACAGAAGAAAGAGTAATTATTTAAAACATTGAAGATTGACGGAGAAAGATCGGTAGCTCAGGACGTTGAAAATCGAATCTCGATTTTCAGGTAGACATTGCACAGAACGTGCTATTTATTGTTTACTCATATTAATTGGTTGTTGTTTATTTAATTATTACTGTTATTAATTGTTGTTAATTATTAATTGTTGTTTACTCCTGTATTTCATTTAAGTATTTTCACAAAAAACTCGATTTTCAGAATCGATCCCTCAATTATCCTAGAATTGAACTTTATATATATATATATATGTGTGTAAATTTAGTATGTCGGAGATGAAAGGAAAACCGGAGCCTTCCCTTTGCAATTTTGGGAAAGTTTTCTAATGCTTTAGCCTAGATTTTATCATAGCTGTAATTAAGCAATTGTTGTCATTTGTAATTGTTAGATATGTGTAATAGCGAAAGTGGGTTCGAGGTGACAACTGGTCGCCGAACGTAGCCACGGTCACAGGATAAACGTTTTGCCTGACGAAGGTGTGGATCGGGTGTATTGTTCTCCCTAGAAATCACATAGAATTGTACTTTGGAGATGTCGATATAATGGGACACACGTTGTATTAGGAATCAAACTCCAGACAGAAACTGCCTAGCAACGGCGTTTGGATTTTTCTCGATGCTTCCAAAGAGTATACAACAAACTTTTGGCAGAAACTGCCTAGCAACGGCGATTAGAACCTTCTCGATGCCTCCAGCGAGCATATAACAAACAAATGCAGTCGTACTGCGAAAAAGATTTTCATCAGATATTCATTCGAGTGATCGCCTTGGAAAGTGATACATTGATCAATTTACCGAGTGTCTCACCAATCGTATTTTTGTGTGTTTAAAATTATTCTATGCATAATAAAGAGTTATCCCATTGACCGTGGATTCGTTTGAACCCAGGAACATTGTTAATAGCGTTAATTAAATTCATCATTCGTTAAATTTATTATTCGTAAAACATATTATTCGTTACTCTTATTATTCGTTAAACTTATTATTCTTTAATCTAAATATTAGTTAAATAATAATAAGCTTGTTATAAATATATAAATTTGTTTAAACATATTTTGAATGAGAATAAACCACATTTCACTACACAGAAAATTATTCTACAGAATGTGTTATTCTACGGAAGTGCATCCTTCTCTAACCACCAACATGGAAATTGACCAATTAACAGCAACGTCAATTTCCCTCACTTTCCGAACGAAGGCTTTTCTTGACGAATCCGACGATCTCGTGTCCTTAGACACACCCCATATATTGTTATTCTCACCCCATTGTAGACCCCATTGTTACCCCGTTGACCGCGGATTCGTTATTGAACCTAGGATCTTTGTCATTAGCATCTCGAGTATCTAATTACCACGATTGTCAAATTCTGTAATAATCATATTTGCACTAGTCAATATCTTCTCTATTGCATAACAACGATGTGTAATCCAAACGAAGATTCGTTTCACGCCCCTAACCCTAATCATAATGTGAACCCGACATATATATGTAAATGTGATTTTTTAATAACGATTAACAACATAATAACAGAGAAATTTGCTTAATTGCTATTTGTGCTTAGTTACGTTCTAAATTATTTAATAATTTATTATTAAAATAAATATTGACTAAAAAGCAATTATTAAAGAATATAATTTACGAACTTTGCTAATATCATCACTAGTAAAAACTAATGCTTTATCTTATTAATAGCTTTTCCTAATTTAATTTTTGATTACAAGGAAGACAGTTATAGTACGTTTTAAATTATGTCACAGTTGAAAAATATATTCCAAATATGTCTTATGATCAATACAAAATCTGTTAAAGAGTATTAATTTTAAGTTATTACATTACACAAGATATCGTAAACATTGTTTTTGCTATCTCTCATTGTTTCGATATTTACAAATCTTCGATCCATAATTTCTAATTTAACGTTATGATCCATTAAGATTTAAAGTCACTTACCCTATTCCATTCTCGCGGCCCAAATTTTCTACGTTTTGCAAGTGCAGCGTGATAATAACAAAGTGCGAATTTAAATTCGGTTTCTTCGCTGCAGGACTCCAAAGTTTCCTGGGCAAAGTTATCCAACGCTTTGTGGATATTTGCTTGAATTCCAGATGGTGGTTCGTTCGTGATCTTTATGACCGATTCTAGTATACCCTGTGTAAATTTAACGAACCTTACATTAAGTAATTGGTATTTCTTATCGATATTATTTACTTATGGACTAAAGTATCACTTATATAGTAAATTAGGGACTATAATAGGTACCTCAAAATTTTCTTAGATTTTTTTAAAGCAAAAAGATAGTAGGAAATTAGACCAGTTACTGAAACACCTGTAATGCCGACCGCGTTAATGAAAAACCATATTACCGGCGGAGGGTTAAAGAATATAATTAGCACATGCTAGCTTAATTAAAAGTGCATATTTTCTTTTGCTTTTTCAAATTATATAATTGTTTCTTACCTGAGGTATTATTGATTCAGGAGGATCAGGATTGGGTTCCGCACTAATGAACAATTGACAATCATCATGTGGATTCTTCGAGCATTCTTCCATCTTTTTTTCTAATGTAGACAATCACTTCCTCAGCGATCTTCGTTCGCTGAAAATTCTATGGCTTCTTCCGTTATGGGTTCTTGACCTTGACCTTGACCCAGTGACACATTATGGAAATTTCTTCCTCCAAAAGTGAAACTCAATTACATTCCCAACTTTTCGACGTCCTGAAATTTTATCGTTGCCGTTATTGTAAATACATATTCGATGTGATTGCGCTGATTTTCGTAACATGTTTTTGTATAATTCATTAAGTATCGATAATTCTTAATTTTAATTGTCCTCGATCCAGGTTATAAACTGGTAAACGAAAGATATGTCATCGAAAGCAACAGAGTATAGGAAATGAGAAGAGTAAGAAGGTATTACAATTATATTGCATTAAAGAAAAATTATTAAATGTTACGCAGTTTGGTTTATAGCTTATTGATTGTTCAGGGTATGCAAGAATTATATCTCATCCCTTTGATGGATGATCCTGCACCTTCAGATCGGTGGAGATTTATTAAAGAAAGATACCGTATAATAGAATTTCAGAGCTAAATTTTTTGTATTGCACTGCTTAATGCTCGTTACGGGGAATAAATTTCTGTAAAGAACCACGGGACGCAAATGAACCGTTCTTTTGGAAAATGATCTTAAAATTCCATTAGATCTTATATTGAAATTACATTAGAAAATATTTATATTTCCCAGTTAGATAAAAACTAAGTAAGGCAATATTAATGAACAAACAGAAGGTATTCCTTTGAATGAATGATAATCTACGCTAAATAGGATGAAGCATCTAACTTCATCATTTCAAACTATTACAAAATTACTTAATTTACGGAGAAATCTTTCGAATAAAAATTGAATAGCGTTGAAGAGAATATGATTTGGTAGGAACTGCAGAAACGTTAACTACTCTTCGATTTCGTTGTTTTTGAATATGTTGTATTTGAATATGTCGGTATTTCAAATAACCTCTTCCTATATGAAAAGTGAATTCGCTTAGTTTCCGGGATATTCGCGAAAAACTACCAATATCACTACAGTGAATTCTGCTTCTGCAGTTGTGCAACCGTGACAGCGTATGCGTTAGTTTGGTTACCGATTGCCGATCACTTATCTCCTCTTTGAAAACGAGGGTCGGGCGAGTTTAAAGGCTGTGTGCACAACGTACACAAGCGAGGCTGCAAGAATCTGTTATAACTGGTAACTTATAACTCAATTAAAAGTGAATATCATCAATGTATTGGCTTCAAATAATGAATAATTAAATAATCGTTAATACACAGAAGATAAGTGGCCGGCGACTGGCAACCAGACCGACGCATACGCTGTCACAGATGAACATCTATAGGCAGAAATACACTATAATTGAGCCGGTAGTTTCTTGCTAATATATTGAAAACTAAACAAGTTCACTCCTTATATACAGCATAGTATATAGATAAAAGTTGTTCAAAATATTTCTATAACATATCCAAAAATCATAGAAATCCGAGGGTAGATAACGTTTCTACAGTTTCACCCTATATAGCGTTCAAGTTTTCTCGGGATAGTATAAGTTGTAAATTTAAGGTATAAACAAAGAATTGTATGAGTGCCGGGGAAGAGAGAGAGAGAGAGAGAGAGAGAGAGAGAGAGATTTACGATACTACATGTTTAACGAATATTTACCTCTTCTTCCTAAGTTGTTCGAAATGTGTATCTCCCTAGACATTTTCTTTCATAATATGACATTTGTAGTCTTTATTATTAAAATTGAAAGTACATTATATAAGTATTTTAGTTGATAAAATTACAACGCTAAGTACACATTTTCTCGTCGAATGACCCTTAAATTTTTTAAGGACTATCTCGAATCACCAGTTTTCTCCCTTCACCGATTATATTCTTAATTCTACCGGCCCACTCGTTCGCCATGATTTATTTATATTGCTTTATCGGCACGATAGTTACATGTCCAAACTCCTTCGCCGAGGATTAATTGTCGTCGCCGATTAGCCGGTTCTGATGTTTCCCTTTTTCTTTTCTTTTCTTTTTTTTCGCTTTCTTACAACGATAACGGTTGACAAACAGTTCGACAACGATTATCACCATCGATTCGCTATCGTCCGAATCGTGGCACGCATTCGATTTTCGAAATTAGATACGTTTGTATTCATTTTGATTAAATAAATATATATCCAATAAAAGTTACTTCTGCCGTCACAATTGGAGCGCATTGCGTTTGCGACGAGACTGCTCCTGAAGCAAGCAATCGTCAGATGCAACACTTGAATAATCACTTATTGGGAAATGAAAGCATCGCTGTCCATGGTTACCGATGCGCGTCTCTAGTCCTGATGCGTATGAGAAATTCTGCCGTAAGATTCCTACTCGATGAACAATGCTATAAATTCGTTTATAAATAGACACGTAATAACGAAAATTTGTTTCTTTACGTGAATATTGTGGTATGACCTACTCTTCAATGTCAAAAAACATGATGTAATATTAGTTCTTAATTTACATAGTAAGTGAATGTAGTAGTAATAGTTAGTTATTACTGCACAGCGGTATATTTCACGAGTGGAAGAATAATTTGCTGTTATTTGATTGCTGAAAAATTTGATTCGCCACATTTATGGTTCTAATGTGCGTTAATAAACAGTCAGACAATAATCACTTACTTTACATTTTTCTTTGAAACGTAAACGTTCTGTAGATTGCGATGGAACTTTTATACTAGTTTTTGAGAGAATAATTGGGTTATAACGTATGATGATATCGATACATTTTATCCCCATTAGAAATACGAAGATTTGTAATTATCTGTAAAAGTATTGTTTAACTTTTTTAATATTCAGTATGACGAAATAGCAAACTGTCTATATCATTAATTACATAATTATCGCATGAAAAAATAAAGCGTCGTATTTGTTTATTTTTAACGCTTTTGTTATTAATGTGTAAATGGATGATTAGACATGTTCATTAATTGAATATTGGTTATTAATTGGAATATCTCTTTGTAACTTTAAACCAGGATAAATAATTATCATTTCTCTTTATGTATGTTACAGCCAAAGAGGCATACGAGAACGTTACGGAGGAATATGTAACACGCGCTTTGCGAGAGGCAACTGAAGAAACTTTCTCTTTCGTCGCTGCTGAAATTAAAGCGTTAGTAGAGTCCCAATAAATGCAGCTGCAGTACAAAAACAGACAGTGTAATACTTTCGAAATCTATAACTAGGCAAAAGCATATAAATTTGGAAATGGAGAAAACAACGCGGAGCTAAAATAGTGTCCCCAGTAACATTATGCTTAAACCATTTTATATTTGCGAACTATATTCGGTTATCTTTAAATTAGCAAAGAGAAATTGTTTCCAAATCCAATTTCGCCGTTTGAGAGATGCACATTCATATGCATATACATATACATGTATATGGATGTACATTCATGATCTCTGGCATAGTAACATAACATTCCCACTGAACGTAGCAACAGCGATTCGCACGGTGTCAATTCAGACCACCCGTGTTCTGGTATAGGCAAATTAAAACAAAATTGATGTAATGTTACAACTTTACTGTGTACATTTTTTCATTAGTATAAACAACTATTACTATAATAATGTTGAAGAAAATATTAGATTGGTGTGATTACTAGTTCCTACATGCAAAGTTGGTACGGCTTCTAACGACGCTCTTTTGTTTTGGCGTCCGCCACGTGTTAATCATCTGAGTGTATCTGGTATGTTTATATAGCTTTACATGGTGGTGAAATACAGAACGTAAAAACTGAATCTGTGTGAATCAATAAATATCAAACTCCAAAACCTATTTAATAACAAATAATATAACAAATTAAGTAATATGCTGTAGACTGTAAAAAACAATAATAAAATGTATGTTTATATTAACACGTTGAATGCCATGGTGGTTGTCACGTAAAATAGAAAGAAACTTAAGAAAAAAAAGGAACTTTATTTTTTTCTGCTTTGCAATACACTTCCGAGCTCTAGGCGTGACTGTTCAAGACTGACTTGGATGATTTTAGGGGGAGTATTTAAATTCTTTTATTCGTGGGAGTGGGAAAAGGCTTCGATCATATATTTAAATTCTTTTATTAAATTCTTTTATTCGTGGGAGTGGGAAAAGGCTTCGATCATATATTTCTGAGAACGGGTAGAGTGACCGGATGCTACCATGGTAATCACTCATGCTAAGGCGCTTGGAATTTCGCTATCCTATCGTTTTGTTTAGTCGGATTTCATCCGTGACATTCCTCCCTTCTTAGATTGAACTTGGTCCATCAAGTTTTCTTCAGAAAAGGCTTGAAAATCACAGCTGATTCCTTTTCTTCTTCGAGGTGGTATGAGTTGGTCGGGATATAGATGTCGGATGTTGCGACCGGGGCGCTTGGTGCTGGTGGGGATGTCCCATTATGGCTGTTGATTACGGTTTCATTTCTGCAACAAAATAAATTGATACATAAACTATTCGGTATACATTTGAATACTCCTATCTTGTTTAATCTGTATATACCTAGCATGCCTGATGCTATGTACCCTAATATCTGGAGCGTGGTTAGCACCCAATACTGTATATTTTTGATTCTATGTTCGAAATTAAGAGTTTTTATCTCGTCGCCTATTTTATAGATCGTGGTCTTATAGTCTTGTAAATTATCTATTATCTTTGATGCTCGCTCGAGTTTGTCTAACAGATTAGTGAAGCTATCGTTTGTTTTGAGCGCTAGGGTTTTAGTTTTGATTTCGCATTTGACTTCGTTTTTTGTCTCGAGTATGTTCCCATGTGTTCATCTTTGTACAATATATCGCAGGAAGTGTTGGATCTTATGATGGAGGGCTTGTCAAGTTTTTGCAAGGTGTGTTTCGTTTGGCAAATTGTGCCCATTTCTATCGGGTTTGCCGGTATTGCGATGTAGCTGTTGCTAGTTCTGAGCGATATAAAGCTAATGTCTTCAATCTTAAACACAGTTATTTGACAATGTTCGATAGGAGGTTGGAAGTTTATTATTTCGCTGTCATGGATTGGTGGTGTTTGTTTGCATATAGTGGTTCCGGCTCGATTCTTACAAAGTTTGTCGATATATTCGATATCAGTGTTCATAAATGAAAGTCCAGAAGTTAAATATATTTGATGCTGGACTACTGGAGCCAAAAATACTCCATTTCTCTTACTCGGGATAGGATTTTAATATCACTGATGTCGAGTATAAACTGAAACTCTTCGGTTTTGGCAGAGATAGCGGTGTTGCACATCTGGTATTTGTGGGCTAATTATTCCGTGTTGCCTAATATTATGACGTTAAGTATCTCGTCTAACTGAAAGTTTAAAGTTTGCATCGCGGTGTCGAGTTTCATAATCATTTTAAGCATAAAACTATCGATATTTGCCTGCTGTTGTTGTTTTAATACATATATACATATGTAATACATATAATACATATATGATTTCTCTAGGTGGTTTAGGTTTTCCGAGTTTACAATTTTCCTAATAAGTGCTGTTTGTTTAGCTATTGCTATTGTTTCAGGTTATTGATACAGTTTTGTAATCCTAATCTCCTAGTTGGCTTAATATATCTTCTATGTCGGGTAATGCATAGGCGTCTCGGTCAGTCAGTTCGTTTAGTTTTCTGAGGTCAATAACTATTCTCCACTTCTGTTTTCCTGATGCATCTAATTTCTTGGGAACAATCCATACTGGTGAATTGAACGGACAGTCTGATTCTTCTATAATGTTTTTATTTAGCATTTCTATCATTTGTCTCTCGATTTCGTTTTTGTGGCACTCTGGGAGTCTGTATGGTTTGGTGTTTATGATTTTGTCTTGTTTTAATGTGATTGTATGTTTTGTTAGATTAGTACATCGTAATAGGTCTGTTTCTAAATTGAATGCGTCAATGTAATGTATTAATATTTTCTCTATGGGTTCGCGGAGTTCACGTTCAATATGATTTGTTCTCACTATGGTTTTAAGTTTAGCAATTTGATCTAATCCTTTACTGTTATCAATGTCGTTAGAAATTTCATGATTTGTCTCACCAGAATTGAAAAAGCATACTCGCGTTGGTTTGCCTTCTAGGTAGATGGTTCGAACTCTCTTTTCGCCTGGTTGTATCGTTTCTGGTTTCTGAAAGTATAAAATCTTATTATCAAGTTTTAATCTATCGTTGAAAATTTCATATTGGTACTTCTCTAAACAAGGTAGTCCTATTATTCCATCTTCCATTAGGGGAAAGGCTTCCGGTACTATAAAAAATTTATGTCCTTTGCCAAACATTCTAGATGTAATAAATTCGCTAGTGGTATATTTGTCTTGTCCCATGGAGAACATTCGAGGTTCATCGGCTTTGAAGGTTTGAGAGTCTACTTTGTCATTTTCAATAGGTTGATTCCTGCTTCTGCGTCGATGAAGTGTGTTACATGTCCAGTTTTTGTGTTAAACCGTATTGTGAGAAGTTTGTCTGTAGTGTAGTGGCGGCACTTGCTCCGGAAGGCTGGTGACCCGCTTCATTTATTTTCGGGGCTCGATGGTGGCTTCCCTGACGGAGACATCGGCTTCTCCTCGTAAAAGAAAGGTCTCATTTCGCTTCGTAATTGATCCGTCGTCCTGATGTCGCTCGTGAGTGCTAATCTCATTTCTCATTTTGGAATCTGTAAGTACTCAAGCAGGCTCTGATGCATTTTCTTTCGAATATGCGAATTTTTTCCATTTCGGAGGCTGCTATGTTGTACCAGATTCGGCAGCCGTAGATTATGATCGGTCTGATTAGTGCTTGGTAGCATAGTATTTTTACTTTGCTGTCGAGATGTTTGGAGTAGAATAGTTTTTTTATTTTCCAGAATGCTTTATTAGCCTTAGTAAGTTGAATTTCGGTGTGCTGCTTGTAGTTTAATTTATAGTCTATGTTTACGCAAGGTATTTTACGCAATTTTTGTGTGGTATGAGAGCCCCTTTGTCTGTTTTTTCTTTTAGTTGAAATTTTTTGCAGTATTCTCTTTCTATTGGGCCGACTTCACTTGACTTGGGTCTGAACAGTATGGTTTCGCATTTGCTTGTGTTGATTTTTAGTTTCCATGCGTGGTAATAGTCGTTTATTTTTCTGAAAAGTTCTTGAAGTTCAGTTTTTATTGTTTTGGTTTTGCGGCCTGTTACGTAGATAATTAGGTCATCTGCGAAGGCTATGGAACGTTTATGGGTGGATGTATTGAGATTAAAGAGATTTAGTAAGTCACTGTTGTAAATACCGAAAAGTAACGGGGAATTTAATGTACCTTGTTGTAGACCGTTTTTTATGGAGAATTATTTGCTTGATGAGTGTGAACCTTCAGTCATTACGAATGATCTGCTTGTTATCATGTCCCAGACTATTTTAATCAGGTGTTTAGGAAATTTTTTTTGATCAATTTGTATATGAGACCTCTGGGATCCAGACTGTGTCGAAAGCTTTTTCGAGGTCTATTAAGCAGGATTCCTGCTTCTGCGTCGATGAAGTGTGTTACATGTCCAGTTTTTGTGTTAAACCGTATTGTGAGAAGTTTGTCTGTAGTGTAGTGGCGGCACTTGCTCCGGAAGGCTGGTGACCCGCTTCATTTAT
>NT_177478.1:0-427 GCF_000188095.3 Bombus impatiens
AACAAAAATAATTCCGCCAGACATCCTCGAAATAATTAGAGAAAAAAAGAAAAGAGAAAGCAAAATGGCAAAAACATAGATCAAAAGAAAATAAAAAACACCTAAATATACTTGCACAGGAAATTAAAAACAAAATAAAAGAACGCAATAACAATGAATTCACAAAATTCATAGAGTCCATGGAAAGGCACAAAAAAGATAAAGAAGACAACAAAAATGGTGCCAGCAATCAGAAGAGCAAACAACACATGGGCAAGAAACAACTAAGAATAAGCTGAAGAATTTTCCAACCTATGCAACACATTCACATCCCCACACAACATCAACAACAGCAACCACAATAGTCATACGGACGAGAATACGCACATTCACATCCCCAAACAACATCAACAACAGCAACCACAATAGTCATACGGACGAGGATACG
>NT_177479.1:0-295 GCF_000188095.3 Bombus impatiens
ACGATGGACAGCGTTGGACACCGTTGGACATCGTGGGACATCGTGGGTCACCGTGGGACGTCGTGGGACATCGTGGGACACCGTTGGACGTCGTTGGACATCGTTGGACACCGTGGGATACCGTCGGTCCAGTTTGGGTCTCCAAAAGCCTCCAACAGAATTTTGGATTATCTAGACTGGACTGCACCGTGGGACACCGCGGGATACCGTCGGTCCAGTTTGGGTCTCCAAAAGCCTCCAATAGAATTTTGGATGATCTAGACTGGACTGCAACGTGGGATATCGTTGGACATCG
>NT_177479.1:443-105224 GCF_000188095.3 Bombus impatiens
GCGGACTTCGTTGGACGTCGTTGGACAACGTTGGACACCGCTGGACACCGTTGGACACCGCTGGACACCGTTGGACACCGTTGGACACCGCTGGACAACGTTGGACACCGTTGGACACCGTTGGACAACGTTGGACGCCGTGGGACATCATGGGACCCCGTGGGACATTGTAGGACACCGTGGGACATCGTTGGACACCGTTGGACACCGTTGGACACCGTTGGACAACGTTGGTCACCGTTGGACAACGTTGGACAACGTTGGACGCCGTGGGGCGCCGTGGGACATCGTAGGACGCCGTGGGACATCGTGGGACACCGTTGGACACCGGTGGACACAGTTAGACATCGTTGGACATCGTGGGATATATCTTGATTATGTTAAGTCCATCGTGATCCCATTCTGTACAATGATACTTATCTGACTAGGAACGATATAAAAAGGTTATTCTCCTTCCTATCATTTTTCCCGTTTTTATTGTAATTTATTGTTTCATGTACGTGAGCGTGGCTCCATTGATTTGGCAAACGAAAGAAAGGGTCGCAATTTTGAATTTATTCTGTTTGTTTGCTGTTTCTCTTTGGCTTCTCCCTACTTTTTAAGGGAAATGTAGTTCATTTGTAGGACATTTACGTGAGAACTGTGGAGTGAATGTGTTGGTGTGCCTAAGTAGGATAGCATACTTTGTGGTGTCTGTTAATTATAAGTAGGTAGGCCCGGGCAGGTTGACACAGTCTCTGGTCGGGTAGGCGCGTTTTCGTGTGACCAACCTGTTTCTGGGAATCTAATTTGAAAAAACAACGATGAAACTGGCAAGAGTAGAGCACGCTCTCGTCTCTGGTTTTGTCCTTTCGATTTTTCGAATTTCGCGGTCGTTGTTGCGAATAGGCTCGAAACGAACGTATATTGCTCGAGCACGTACATGCGAGTGGGCAACGATCACTGCTGTGATCGTCGGTCAGTCCATATGCACTTCAATTAGCTTTCGCGGTTTATATTTTTATTTTACCTTTATAAGTTTTTTTTTATTTGCGATTTAGAAGTCTCGAGCTTAGATTTAAGTTTCGACGGGCATTGCGTCCGAAGAAAGAAGGGGCTATAAGTCGAAGAGGCCCGGTAAACTGCCATTCTAGGGGGCGACTACTAATGATCCTCTGGGTCATCCAGAGCATGGGTAGTCATTCTTGTTACTACTTTGTCACTATGCTCGCTTTTGTATTTGCAGTAGTAGTAGTAGTAGTAGTTTTTTGCCTTTTTGGCCGATGTACATATCGGTTCATCCTCACATTGGGCAAATCGTGATTTTTCTTATTAGTGTGGCGATGGATTAATTAGGGGTGAATTAGAGCTGCGACATAACATCGCGGTTTTTCATTAGTATGGCGAGAGAATTATTACTGTTTGAATTAGAGTTGTTATAAAATGATAATCGCGTTTACTTTAGAGTTGCGAATTACGATAGCGCGATTGTCTTTTGCAATTTTTATTATGAATTTTTAGAATTTCTTATTGAACTATACGTATCAGAATTTATCCTGTTTTCTATTGTTTAAAATTAGATTATAGAAATGTTAGTTTTTAATTAATTTTATGGTATTGCAAGTTACAATACAAGAATTGTTAAAGTTGGTTTTTTCATATAGTATATAGTAATTTTCGTTAAATGCACTATAATAATTAGCGTTGCGATAATGAATGATCGCATTTTGTTAAGTAGAATTGCGTTGACAAAATGCCCAAACCCTCGGACTGCATTTATCGCACACTGTTCCTGGATCACACGATACAGCAAGCAAGAGCTGTTCAAGTGTGATCGTTGATCGGCAATCTCCTAAATGGTTGCACTGCGATCTCTTGCTGTTAGTGTTGCTTATTTATATTTATATTTATATTTGTTTATTTATTGTGTTGCTTATTTATATTTATATTTATTAGCGTTGTGTATCAAATTTCGGGGATTTTCAGACTTTATTTTTTCTTTTTTTTTCATTTTTTCGTGCTAGGTTAATTGCTATTGCAGATATAACGAACCATTCTTCGCGTTTGATTTTGGAAATTTTGTGTTTCATAAATATTAGTAGTAAATTAATGTTGCGAAACAAGAATAGTCCCTTCCACCCACGGTTTGTTGATCCGATGTATATAGAGTGGAAGGCGATTAAATTGTAATAGCCCTTTTGGCTACTGCATTGTTTCTTTTTCAGCGCCCCTTATTACTACGTTTAGTACTGAAAATGCTGCTATAAAACATCCCTATTCCTTTGTTAACGTTAACGTTATCATGACCACTGAGATACAGAACTTTACGACAGAAATTTATTTTTTTATTTTATTTTGTGCTTTATAATTTGTCCAGCAGGACATTTGGTAAATTTTTTTATGTATATAATTGTATGCGATTTCATGCGCAACAAAGTATTATAATGAAATGTGTTAATGTTGCTATGAAGACTTGAAATATTTTTTAAAATATAATTCGTTGCTATTGGAATTAATACTAGCGATTGTTCGTTCTTAGAACCAGAACTTTTAGAATCTTTTCGACCGCGATATTTTCAACCTTTTAACAGCAATGTAGAATTTTATAAATATTCGAATTTCATTTGCATGAAACAAAAGTTCATTCGCCATCATTGTTCGTTTGTAGCAAAAGTTCTGCATAAAATGATTTATGTACATATTTATCGGTTCATTATGTTGCAAATCACTATGTTGTTGTAGGAAATAACAGATACTGTTAAAAGTTGAAAGACAAAGCAAGTGATTTTATAATGATCGGATTTTCTTTCATCTTAGTTATTCCAAATGAAATTTTCAAGTTTTAATTCAAATTAAATTCAATTACTTAAAATTCTTGTTTTCAACGTAACCCTAGTTTCCATTAAAAAGATACAAATGATTCTCTATATTTGTTAACATTTAATCAATAGTAATTTTATCTTTAATTAACCATTATCAGTAGTTCATTTTTCATATGTAAAATATTCTCTGTTTAGAGATGCCTGTTTCTCTTATATGCCAAATCCAGTAAATGAGTTTGTTTCAGATTTATCAATTTACAGAAAATACATTTCAGTTACATATTTGAACATTTCATAGCATCTTAAATATCTAATATGTTTCAGGCTCAAAAATAAAGAAAAAAAATATTAAAAATGAGAGAAATAAAAGAAGCGAGCAAAGAAAAGAAAGAAGCTAATATTACGAAATAATGTTTGAGCCTTATACTAAGTACAGGAAATAATTATACGTATTTTATAGAATTTTATTAAGCTTCCGCAGATTGAATTTGTTTCAGGGTTTTTTGTGACATCCAGTGAAGAGAATTCATACTCCATACAATATCGCTTCCCTTTCACTTTCCCTTTTTTACGTTTAGATTTGAGGTGGTGTGTTGTGATAGGTGCGTAAGGAATACTCAGATGTTTTAACGAACAATAGTTTATTAAGAACGAATTGACAGTCAGAGTCAACAAATAACAATTAACAGATACGATCAACAAATAACTGGTAACGATTAACAAGTAACAATAGACACCAAGAGTTCAATCGACGCGTTGCTATGCAATGGTACTGAGGAGTTATTTATTTCACGGCGTAGGACAGACTGACTGCCCTTTTATTCCGGATCGAACGGATTCTTCCCTTCGTTGCCCATCGATATCCCCCACTAGCGTGCATTCATTAGATGTGCTGCCACGACTGGCACGTGTATGCTCTTTCGAGAATTCGGCGGAAAGAGCGTGAAAATATCGATGGTACATTGGGCACGTCGGTGTTGCGCTTTGACGGCGTCGCGCTTTGTATCCAGAGCCGTTGGAAAGTTCCGTGGCCCGTGCCGCCACAGATTATTACGTAGATAGAAAAGGGAAAAGGTGAGTCTCCACTCGCAGCACTTCCTCGCGGTGAGATGCGGACAATCAGTATTATTTGATATATAATTACTGATTATATCACTATACAGTAAAGCAATTAACTGTATAACTGGTATAATTATTAATTATATGGCAAGTAATATGGGATAATTGGCTGCAATCCTGACTAGGTGTTCGTATCAATATTCATTCATCTATACGAGCCTTTTATGACCATTGCATATGCACATTGGTATGTGTTTTTTTATTTGTGAATTATGGAGGCAAGGGATTAAAAGAAACATTAATTCCCTCTACTCGGAAATTTCATAGAACGGTTTTCGATATGCTTTTATGGATTTCCATGAGCAAGCAGGATTAACGTTTAGTGTGACATTCTTATTGCAAAACGTTGAGCGGGGTCGTTTACGTCTGTGAATATCATGGCTTTTTTCTCTACGACTTGTACGAGGTTAGTTGCCACCCCATGTGTCGTTCGATTTGAGGATTACTGTACGCCCCGCTGCTTAGTCTGACCTCTTTTCGTTCGTGTAAGGAGGATTGCTCGTGTGCAGGAATATTTTGTCCGATTTTAATTGTCATTAACTAAAAAAACGAAGCCAAAACGCAATTTTTTTATTCTTGATTTCGGCTTCAAGAATCACCCCTTAAATTTCCTGACACCTGTAGTCAAACACCTGTATATTAGAAGCGCGACAGCTAGTGTTACCTGTACATCAAGTACTTTATTGTGCCGGATCCGGATTAAGCAGTGTACTACCTGTATATCAAATATTACACCGTCGTGTTGTGAACGTTCTAATATCACGTTCGACGCAGAGATTTAATCGAAACAGACAGAATTTTATTTAACGCTTCCCATAGTCGTTTGTTTTTCATTGTTATGCCGCTGGCAAACAAACAGGGATATATTTTTATCGAACAATTTTTCTGTGATTAACGCATCCGTTGCACTCTTACTGCGAGCGCACCATATCGCGTGAAAAACAATTTTCATTAACTCGATTTCCGCATCGTTTGATCAACGAAACGATATTCCTTTCAATCCGTAGCGGAACCGACTTCTGAAAGCTTTTAGGTTTTCTCCGGATCTCGCTATTCAGGAAATCGCGATTCCTCTCATTCTTGCTCGAATAAAAATTTCGTGGAGGCACCCGTATCGATTGAATTCCCTCGGGTTTCGCGTATTCCTGGACTGTGAAGCGGTAAACATCGTATCCAGTCGGGATCGGTAAACAAGAGACGGATACAGTCCACGGTTTCTTCGTGACGCTTGACTCGAGTGCGAATAAAGGGTGATATTTATTTCCTGATCGCGTTACGTGCTTTTTGCGACACCGTAGAAAGTGCCTGGGTGCTCGAGAGTCATTTTTCTCGCCCGGAAAATGCTCAAGAGAGTTTCCAAACTTCTTTGCACTCCCCTCTTCTGTTCATACCAGACGTACCAGGCGTGACCCAGGACTCGTTTCTTGTTTATACAGCACGATGCAATTAAGGAGAATGGAATTGTTAACGGAACTTGGGCCGAGGCTTGGCTTTTGTCCCTGTGTCCTAAACGGATCGTAAATCATTCTCGTATTCTCTAGTATACTGCTGGACCCGAAAAATATCCCACTCGAATGGCGACGCTGTAGCTTCCAGTCTACATTTATATTCTCTGGCAGCTTTGGCTGCTGCTGCCCGAGTAGTGAAACAAAATCACTTTTCGGCTAGTTCTTAAAATATTTCTAAATACACGACAGTCCCGAAATCTGATGTTACAGAGCATTTTAATTTCCTACGCTTTCACTGGATCCATTTACATATAGTTATAGTTTACATATAGTTATATAGTTATATAGTTATAGTTTTAATATATTTTCATAACTTCAATTATAATTTACTTATAATTCTCAATGAGAATTGATTGTAAAAAGTCTACCAAATAAAAAAAAAAATAGCTTTAATAGCGAACGTACGTACGTGAATTAATGCGTATGTAGTTTGAATATAGTGGATTGTAGCTCATAATAAGTTGAGATATTTGTGGGGATAAGACTTCGAGAATTGTGTGAATATTTATGTTGGAGTATTAATAAAATGCAAGAACCGATTCGGAAAATGCAAAGAGCATTTCGGAAAATTCACGCGTAGTCTAGGATGCTTGGTACCACGTGAAATTTAACAGCTTGTGACAAGAATGGGACGCAGCTGCATACAGTAGCTCACGAAAGTATTCATTTCATGTCCATTTACATTAGTATACCTTAAAACAAATCTGTAAATGTACATATGTAGAAGTTGCAAGGTATTGAGTCACAAATTTATTTAAACAGTTAATTATTCATTATACTAATAAGCCTCGGTATTCAGTAGGATTATCTTTAACACTCATTACGTATTTCGGAATATCAAAATTTATATAACGCATACAGTATATACATAATGATTTTCTATGATAAACTCTCAAATACGTTCGTAGGCCATCATACATCTCCTATGAGCATGGTAACTAGCAAGGCTCAAAGGCTTGTAATTATTTTTGGTCGTAATATGTTAAATCAGCAGTTTACGCGTTTACTCGACATACATGTTTCCTATTTTCTTTGAGGGCAAAATGAACCATGATCAACAGTCTGTCTTGAAGTGTCCATAAACGAAATTAAACGCTTTGCCGGTGCTATAAATTTCTCATTAGTTAAACCAGATTTCGAACTCGAGGCTTTCTAACGACTAATTTATGCTTTCGTTCGAAATGAAACGACGTTGGAAATTTAGCGTCGAACTATCGTCAAGGTAATGTTCACGAGGTCGATGTCGATGTCGATGAAAAACGAACAGGTGGTAAATTTAACGGCTTCAAAAGATTGCTCCGTAAACTATAAATAAGCAAAATCACGAGGTGTCGTTACATAACATGCTCTGTTGGTTGAGTGGACTGCTCGTTAAAGGAGATTCACTCGTAAAGCACCTTGTGATATACGGCGCCAGCCTATAGTTCAAATTTTCGAGATATATACTCGATTCCCTGTGTTCACCCTCCGTTTGACAACCGACTTCCGTCGTGATATACGCCGGATCGGCAATAACGTGGCCGATCGACGAATCGAGCCGGAAGAAAATTATTGCGGCTCCAGGATTCTTCCTACTGTAAACGTACCAATCGTTTTCGGATACCATGCAATGGCTAATGAAAAAAAGCTTCGAGAAGTTTATAAGAGATTATGCTGCACATTATATATCGTTTGTGGCTCCAATAATTGTAGATTACAGTACAACAACATGGTAAATCACATTTTCTATTGCTTATAGAAAAGCAGTTTTAAAATTTAATACGTTTTCAATCAATCTCGTATTAGCAAAATCGTATTTATATTTAATTTTAGAATTAAACATGTGTTTCTTATCCGAATAAAAATAGTCAAAATATCTTTGGCCATGATATTACGGTATTGAGAATATTCCATAACTGACAATTTATATCAGCTACTTTTTAAAAATGGCAAATAATAGAAATAACTTCTGTATAATTGAAAGTGGAGGAATTTATAGAGAAGAGTAGAAATTTATATAACCGTACGTAGATATCAATGTACACGCATTTCATTAGCCAAATCTGCGTTTAAAACTGGTTGCTTCTCAAACCAGAGATGTGAACGAAGGTAACATTGAATAAGCACGTGAATGAAACGCCAATAAATTGATAGAAAGTTTCAGCCTGTCCATTCGTAACAGCTTCCATTTCTGCTTTTAATTTCCGTTTTCAGTCCCGTCGCGTCGCGTCGGTGGAAAATCAAGAAACATTCCATCGCTGAATTTCTCTGCGGGATCGTCAAAACGCGCGTTTCAATCTGTTAATTGATTTTGTTAGCGGAATGGAATTAAGCACGGTACATCTCAAGGGAATGATCGCCAATGATATTGAAATGAAAGTTCAGCGAATAATAATACAAGAATGTAACACTGCTTGGTGTTTTCCTTCAATTACCGCGTGAAAACGCCCCGCGATTTCCCCCGAATAACTTTCCTTGTTCTTACGTACGTAATGGTTCTTACGTACTTTGCATAAGTCAAACTTTACGAGATCATTCTGTAAAATTGATTGGAATTTAATTTTTTATGTTCGCGATAAGAATTTGTAACGAGTTATTTCCAGAGCTTCTTTAAGAATTTCCTTTGACGACATTGTCATAAAGCTATTTCATAACGTTGTATTATTTTTTACTCTACCATATTTCTTTCATTTTCCGTGTTCCATTATTGCTGGTATTTCTTTCTCGAATTGCTCGTGTTGCGCAATGCGGTCTCGCTGGTAAGCGAGCTGACTCGATAATGAAAAATTATAGAACGTACGTACGGCGTTAATGTAGTTGTAAAGGGACAGACCGTCGTCCCAAGGCTCCTCTTTCTCGCACGATAAATTGGCAGGCCTGAGGTCGTGGCTGCGATCCAACGCTGCCAAACCGTGCGCGAAAACCTGCACGCTGTCGTACACTAAAGCTGGTTCTGCCTGAAACATACGTTTCCCCTCTTGTGAAAAGTTGTTTGCATTCATGCATCTCGATTTCCTTGACTTAAGTTACAGTATATCGTTTTTAGATAGTTTGTTAGATGAGTTGAAAACTCTGTAAAAGTTCCTCTTAACAGAAGAGGTTTACTTTACTGTGTAAACTCCATTGTCGATTTACAGTGAAGTAGATTTATCGAATAATGAACGCTAAAAGTGGTACACGAGATTTCGACAGAACGATGAAAAGAGTTTAGAGATCTTTTTGAATCACACTTCAAATCTATCGTTTGAAATTTATTGAATCTACGAAATCAAATTGTTCATTGTAAGTGTTTATCGCAGCACAGGAACTTTATTCTCAATGGAGTTAGAAAGTTTGTTAAAATTAGGTAACGATCACACTTTTTTGATCGAGAAATTTTTGTTTTGTATGCGAAGAACACTCCAAACAAAAAAATCCATCCGCGATTGTTAAAGCCCTTACGAGGGAACTAGGCCGTGTTTCGAGTGCAGTCGATCGAGCGATCTTAATTTCGTTGCAATTTTCGTCACGAGTTTCACTTAATTACTGAAATGCTGACAAAACAGCTAGAAATCGACTTGTCGATAGTTCCGTCTGCTCTTTTCCTTCGTCATTTCTACCAGTTTAATACTTCCTGTGTACAGTATACACAGTCGTGATTTTATGTTACACTTTAATTTTCACTGAGTAGGAAGAAAACAGTATTTGACTCACTGAACGAAAATTATATATTAACAAGTAACATCAATAAAGACGCAAATTGCAGCGAAACGCTAGCGAATCAACGGAGCATGATGGAACACACATACGGACCAATTTCCATAAATATTGAACTAATTAAATAGATTTACCATATTAATTTCGTGATCGAAAGAGCGTTATTGTATGGAACTTTCAATGCAAACGCATTCGTTTTTCTACCGAGCGCATTTTACGAGCCGATTTCAATAATTTTCTAGACTTTATCCAGCATAAAATCTCAATTTACTCGCATACATGCATATTCCTCATTATACGATGTGTTAACCCGCTATATAGCGTTTCATTCATGGTTAATCAATAATCTGAAGTAGAATAATCTGAAGCGATTAGAAACCATCAGACAGTGCCGTTTATTCTCTGTTCTATAACTCGTTCGAAAATGGCTATCCGTCATCGAAACTGATGCCATTAGAATCTGTAAATCTCCCTCTTTAAAATCGTTTTCGTTTTATTCAAATCGGACGATCCATTTCCGAGATATCGTCGTCCAAATCGCACCGTAATTTTTGATGGCTCGATGTATCTCTCTCTCTCTCGCGCGCACCAAAAACACTGACCTATCTCAAGCGCACCACGTGCGCGATGGTCAATGCAGGACAATGACACAGCTTGTCTTTTCATTACTACTACATACTCGATACGTACGCAGTTCCCAGAACTGAAACTGGGTCACGCCACTTTCCTGGAATTTCGCGCAACATCCCCATTCGCTATCTTATCTGGCCGTACAGGGTTGCTTCGAAGGTTTATATCTCGGTAACTTGTTGTCGTATCGACTTTAAACAAAGTACGTTTTGAGAGGGACACCTCCCTCTATGTTCCAAGGATACATTTATGGACAAATTTTTAGTGCGGAAGGTGTGAAATATTATATTTTATTCCTTGATACGTATCACGTTTGTACAGAAAGAGAGGTTTTTAATGTTTTATTGTATTCTTCGAATTTTCGGAGAAGCTTGCAAAATCTTTGAGAAGCTATTCCGTAATTCCGCGTAGAATTTTTATTTATGCTTTTATTTATTATGCTTTGGAATTTTATATCTTGGAAATCAATTATCGTATGAATTTTAAATAAAGCGCGTTTTAAAATGAACGCTCTCTTTTATCCCGTGAGAGTAATTTCGTGGGAAAATTTTTACCGTAGCATTATATTTTAATAATTGATGATTCGATCGATATATAAGAAGAAAAAGCATCCTCAAGTACATAGATACATAATCTATTCCTTACGTATTTCACGTAGATCGTAAAGAAAAGTTTCCGAATTTTCCTAATCGCAAGATTAAATGGAACACTGATAAAGATCCAGAGCCGATTTCACGCTACTTTTCTTACGCTATATCTAGTCTTTCTTTTCTACAAAAATTATTTCTCCGTCTGAAACTGCTTTTAGCCTGTGGGCGCTGTCTCTTGTCCAGTCATGCGCGATATTTTCGCGTTATGCGGTTTAAGCCAGCATCTCTGCGAAAGAATGCTCAGGCATCGACTCTTATTTCTTAAACTTCGCGCGATTGTATTGTGAGAAACCAGAAAACCGTTTTCCGTTTCGACAGACAAGAAAGCAACGAACAGACGAGTTCTGGGACGATAGATAGCGATTTCCGGTGGCGAGCATACCACAGAGTTACTTGAACTTTCAACCAACCTGTATAACTCCGGTTTTGTTGAGGATCGCGTGGCCAATCGGCTGGAAGCGTTCCATCTGCCGCAGAACTTCGGCAACCTTCGGTTCCTCCAGGTCCACCAAACGAAACGCAGTCATGTTAACACTGTTGTACTTGAAATCCTCCAAATCGAACGTCTCTATGTCCTATAGAATCATATTTTTCCCATCTTAGTCCAAGTGCATGTAGAGTGACTCGCGAAAGTATTCGATCAGTCACCTTATTAATTGAAATTTTTTTATGTTTCCTATAACACACATAATACATCCATAAAGGGTTTCTGCAAGTGTTTGAATACTTTCACGAATTATTATACCTGAAATTAATTATCGAAGGATTAGTTTTCACGCAACTTTCACCGCATTTTTATTATACTTCTAATTCGTTGTTTTTACGGATCAAAAATCAAAGCAAAACCGTCAATAACGCGTTACCCTCGATAGACGCACTTTATTGCGCCAGAATGGAACGTTGTCTGCAGCAGTCACGCCCGCACTAGATAAATTCACGTAATATACTCTGTTAATAAAACTCTGATATAGTTGCTACTGTATTCTCCAATATTGGACGCGTTCGACCGATTACAATTCCGTTGAAAATCATCCTGTTGCAACCGATCCTTTCTATAACCTGGGAAACCCAGTTTCTTTTAGGAGTACGGTCCAACATCGGGCGAGTTTCCTTTGTCAACGAAAATCTATTGAACTTTTTCCAGCCAGAGGTCCCTTATCCGACCGAATGAAATGGTTTCTGAATTGAAGAAAAACATTATTGCGAACTGCACAATTATTATGGGGTCTGCGGAAGCTTAGTTGCTTCTCTTTCAATTCCTATCGACTGGACCAATTTTTTTCGAGGCGCGAGAGAATCCAGTTGTATATGATCTATAATTATTATTATTACAGAGTGATGTGTATCGCTCCGGGTAAATGGTTAAGCTAAACAAAGTGAACTGAAAAGGTTAGAAACCTATGTTATGACGAGAAACCCGACAGACAAAGCTGCTTTCCGTATCCAACGAACTTCCTTCGACTACCAACTGTGATCTTCTATGTCGTTTTTACCGATTTTCGTCTTTCTTTTCCTCTTGCAAATGCGTTTCTCTTGCTTCAAGTCGTAATATCGTGAACAAGTCTGCCGTCGTAAACCATCAATGTTCCGGGTGAGTGATTTATTCGAGGACTCGTGGTTATGTTTATGTAACGTGTTCCGAAATGGAACACGTTGAAGAATTCCTATTGCGATTCCGTGTCCTGGGAGAATGATAAGAGCGAGAGTCGAACTCCACTTGGGTATTCAGAATCCAGAATGTGTATGCAAATCTTGTTAGCACATCGACGATGGGTTTTGAAGAATTACAGACACGTGACGCGTGTTGAACGTTGATTTGCTTAGTTTAATAGCGTTATGATATACATAGGATACACGCATAATATATCTAATACGCGGCATGCGCACAATAGTTTCGAGATAGTTTAACGGCAATTAGACAGAACCTGCGTTAAACTTGGATGTCAGAACCTCCGACAGCTGAGTCACACGTGATCAGCAATTACGGTTCCATTGACATATGATGCGTATTGTCTACTTCATTCAGATAGGAAAAATGAAATTGCTTCTTCTTCTGAACTATCGGGAAGACATCTTTTTACAAAATAAATCAATTAGAAAGTAGGATACTAAATTACTTTGAAGAAAATATAGATCAATCAATAGTATCACGGCAATGTTGATGAAAAACAGCAGTACTGAGAGACACAAACAGAATTTAAGTTGACTTAATCTAGAACGTATTAGAATGCAATCATTGCTCGTATACGAGACGCTTAATTCTCAATCAAAACTGAACTAGGATTCAATTAAGATTCATCTCTTTGATTCTACGCTTCAAATACCTACCAGTTTATTCGAGAATTTGCGATATATTCGAAAGACTATTATCTAAGCAATCGTCCCTTTGGACTACGATATTAGTAAAATATTTCATGCGAAGCTACGTCAAAGACTATTTAACGTTAACATCCATTTTGATAGAAATCAAATCATTTTGAAATACTCGCATGTTATTCAAGTTAATATTCTGAGTAATTTCGCAGAGTTATTAAAATTAGTAAAATTAGCGTCATGGTATATGAAAAGATTGTTTGATGAGAGAGATTTCTGAATATTTTATCTTTTGTTCCTTCTTACTTAACTTCTTCAATAAACAAACTTTACCTATCACCATTTTGCTACACAAGAATATGATTTTTGGATCCTGATGTCATGCCATTAGGAAGTTTCATTCGACATAATATTAATGGACTCGCATCGTTCCAAATTCGAACGACTGACACAGAGTAGCGTTTCTACTGATCGACAATTATAAAGGTAATACCGAACCACTGTGCGAGGCACGTGCAACATTAACAATGGTCAGCCCGTCACTCGTGTGAAATTCATAGACGACCCTTTGTTACACTGTCCTCGCCTTGCTCGAACGTTCTACGTTTGATCGTGAATAATTATTTCGGTCAACGTTTGCCTGTTAATAAATGTCATAATTATCAGCCAGTTTCATCCTGTCGGATCAACTTGTCAACTAACGAGGACGTTATTTCACCCGTCTGAATACTAGTAAACATCTCTACATCGATACCTATTTTCGTAGGAAACTCGCGAACTCTTGTTAAAGTTTGATAAACACGTTCTACCTTATACAGAAGATAAATAAACAGGTAACAAGATATAAACAAACCGAGCGTATAAATAAACAATGTCTAAGAAAAACAAGAGTATAAACAAGTAAGCGAAAGTAGAGAAATAAATAAATTGAAAATGTAAGCAACGCAGACTGTTTGAAAAATCAAACAGAAGTGTGTGGAAAGGATTTGTCACATAACATTTTACGCTAATTATTTGTTATATAATATCTTTCAATTTAATCGTAAGTTGTTTGAATACTTTTGCTTATCTTCGTCTTCTGATACATTGCCCAATTCTAGCTATGGTAAAAGGCAATTAACAGTAATTCATGATATACGGAAACGCAGCAGATTGTAAAGTCTCGATTCCTCATTAAACATTAAACTTCGACACGAACTTGCATATTTTCGGTCATTAATCGCCCTGTGGATGTGCGATCCGACCCTTAAAGCGGATTACACACCGATGCTCCGTGTCTTATAGGGAAACTCATTCAAATGCTTGCCGATTCGTACGCGATCGTGGAACATGGTTACACGATTTAATACCCTGTCGCGTTTCTCGAATCCTGACAGTTCAATGATGGTCTAATTAAATATGCAATCTGATATTTATGTAAACGTTCATAAAAAAAAACATATTTTTAAGTCTGCTTTGCTTTATAGATTCGTTGCAAATACGATACTTTCAAATCACAGCCCTCTTTTTTGACTTCTCTTTATATCTGTTTTGACTCATTTATGATTTTGAATATTCGTGATACATATTTTTTCATAATACTTTTCATTGATTTTAACGAGCAGCGGTGCGCGTTCAAAAATTCCGAACGTTTCCGATGAATGGCATTTCGAAACCAGATGTACCGGGTCACTGTCGAAAATCCTGTAATTTCATTCGAAATTATTCGTGAAAGTGCTCGAAATATCTATCGGCAACGTTTTTCGAGCGCGGCAGTCGGACACAGTCTATGCTCGAATTCCAAGTGAAGCACGGATGAGGACAGGGGAAAACAGGATGCTCTGGAAAAAAAAACATAAATCGAGTGAACTACTGCTGCGTTTTGACACCGAATTGACGTTTAATTTCAGGATTGCTTCGGTTTGCCGTTGAATCTGAAACCTTTCGTTTAAATAAACTCTGCAACGTTTGTCAAGCTTTGAACCAGCTTGATTTAAAGAGAAAAGAAAAATGAAATCATTCGTGTGTTTAACGATAAACCCAATTAACGTCTTCGACAACGTTTACTAATTTTTATAAAAATTTATTTTTCCATAAAAACATCAAGGAACGCCAATTAAGCGTTTGCATTAAGATTACTAAAATCGTAATTCAGATCTCGATGATACGTTTATCGGCGCGGCGGTCCACTGGTGAACGTTTCATTGAGAAAAGTCGAGAAATATCGAGAGCAACGAATTTACATGTACTTTAGGCTGTGCATTTCAAAGAAGCTAAAGCAATTTCCGCGAATCCGTATTAAAGCGAACTTGGTTAAAAGGATTCGTTTGTAATTTTCATTGCTGCACGTGGACACGCGATATGGAAAATCGACGTAATGTTCAATACTTACGAACGTGGTGAACATGTAGTGGTATCTGTAATCGTTCATTTGCAGTTGGAGAATCTGTAACACCCAGAAAAATGGCAATTAGATACATGATTACCACCGATTTCGGGCGCAAACGTTCGCGCTTTTCGAGGATACCGCGTAGAAATGGGGAAAAGATTATAAAGTACTTTAACATGGAAAGTTCTTGAAAATTTATTTTGGTAAATTCTTGTAGCGAAATGATAGACGTCTGTGATCCCTTCAAAAAGAAATGTTGAAGAGATAAATTTTACATGAAAATGCAAAATAAAGTTTTCCTGACAGAAGAGTCAAGATTTTCCGACATTTTTTTATGGATTTTATCCTAAAATATTCCTTTCTTTATTAAACCATTTTGGACAATCGCATGAAACGTACCTATAATATTAATCTAATACGTTCAACGAGAAGAAATCTTTTACTCATCAAACCAGTTCTATCTGTTAAATCAACTTCCTGCCTAAAGGCGCGAGGTATTTTATCGTAATGATCCTTAAATTATCTTCTGCCCCTTTTTTCCAACTTTAATCCCACACGTCAACCAAAGTCACGATTTGAAATCAGAAAGCATTCGCAGAAATGGAAACGTGCACGGATTTCCTCGAGGAGGAGAGGCAGGAGATTAAGGTGTGCGGAGAAACGGGAAGAAACGAAAGGAAAACAAGCATGATAGAAAGCTGAACGCACAAAGGGAGGAGACAAGGCGAGGAAGATGGGGGAGGAGACGACCGTATGAAAGCTGGGAGGTTTTTTGATTACTCAAGCAACGAAGGGATATCCGCAGGAATCCCTATGGGACGGGGCATGCAAATACCCAGTTTCCTTCGACCACGTTTGAACTAAGATTGCCTCTCAACCGAAGGCAAGGGGATCGGAGGATCGAGCGTGGCATTCGACTTCGTGATCGTTTCTATCGATCGGTTTTCTGTAATAGTGGGCCAAAAAAAGTGCAATTAAAAAGAAATTTCATACACGTCATTGTAATCTCGGTTTCGTTTAATGAACACTGAAAGTTGAAGTATTGCGTAGTACTTCTGGGTTTTGTTTTTTGCTTTTATTGGTGATAGATACCATATCGAATTTTAATGCTCTTATTTTTTATTTTATTTATACGTAGACACTGTACCCGGTTGATATGTAGAGGTCCATTTAAAAGAATAATCTTTCCGGCGGAAACTCATTCCAACAGGGCAAATGAATTTCTTTTCTCTCACCTTCGATCAACGATCGTTAATACGAATCACGTTTCGATCATTACGATACTCGAACGCGTCGTACGTGATTATCCGTGACTGTCCTACAACCAAGAATATCGTGGCAATTCAATTAACCAGCGACTGCTTTCATCGACGCGTCGTAATTATCTCAGTTCAACGACAAGCCACAATCCACAAGCTATTATAATGACGTCACAAGAATGGAAGGGGAGAAAAGGCAAGATAAAATCGCCTATTAATTAACTACGAGAGCAATTTCTTTATCGTCGCTGTCAATCTGTCAGCACTAAACCACTCACGGTAATCCGTTTATTTACGAGTCTCGTAAAAACCAGCCGCGCTAATTTTTGTCGCGTGAATTCGCTGCCGCGTATAAACTCTGTTCATCATTTTTCCGTGGAACACGCGAAAAAAGCGTGGAACCTCAGGTCAGAGCCGTTTCGACGCAAAACGGTGTACGATGCCGTGCAATTTCCACCACGCCTATGCTTCCGTGGATTATTTCTCGGCACAGCGCTTCGGTCACGCGGGTTAAAGGTCGAAAATTGTGAAAAACACCGTCTCCTCGGCATGGACGACGCGGTATCGCGTCAATGACGACGGGACAAACCTGCCCCTAGAAATATCGCTGTAAATTCTACTGGCAAACCATCGTCGAGAACGACGATATTCGTCATTGTTCCAACGAACGTCCCGTCGAACACGCACCGAAATCTCGCGCGTCGTTTCATCGATAGCTCGCAACCGCAGTGATTTCAGTTTACAGGATTTTGGTCTATAGGATTTTGATTACGGAATCGAGAAAAAAAATAGTGGCACTGGTTGTTGGATTTGCAAGTTGCTCGTTTCGTTTCCATCGGTACTGGTAAACTGTTTTTTTCTTTTTTTTTATTGAGCATTCGAAACGTTGTGCGAGGTATATTTCAGCCGTATGAATATTTGCAATATTTAAAGACCGCGCGGGAAAAATATGATAAATCCATTTTTGTCAAATTGTTAGCTTTTATGCCACTTATTGTGGCTAAAGAAAAAAGTATTCCATATTGTAGTACGAAACAGACGAAAAAGAGAACAAGTACCTATTTTAGGAAATACCTGTTGTTTCATAACATTTCTAGTTTGTACAGTTTTTAGAGTTTTTAGATTTTCATCAGTGGTGCGCAATCTTTGAAATGAAAAGTCCATCTTATTTTATTGTAATGAATATTTATGACGGTTTCCAGCATACGGGATTTCTTTGTAAGATTTTTTAAAAAGCGCACAATGGCAAGTAACGCTGAAAGAAAAGAGTCCCCCGGCGAGCAAAAGCCATGGACAAACTCATGAATTCGTTGGAATACCGGGGCCGGTATACTGTAGGACGATGAGTTGCTTGCAGGAGTAATGTCTTTTTAAAGCGACTAAACAGCATTTTATAGAAAGACGGTATAAGTTGCCTTAATATATTCGTTGAAAAATTGAGGATCTTCGCGAAAGCCTTCCGGTGGTCTGGTTGCTACTGTCGCGATAAAAAATTCCATTAACTCGCTACAACTAAACGTCCTTCCCCTTCCTTTTTCCCTTTTGCTCGAAAAAATTGAGGAAAAAGAGCGAGAAAAACTTTGGAATAAAAATTGAAAGGTTACCGCAAAACAACGCGTGTTACCAATAGCGCGCAGCGCGGAAATTAAAAACGGAACAGAAATACCAACGTCGCCGCGGTAACAAATTTCCCACCAAGCAAATTACCCTTTGCAACGGTTTGCCGCGTGTTCGAATTCTCGCGTCGCTTCGCCATGTTCCAAAAAGTTCGAGGTCAAGCCCGAACGATGGCGATGCATTCGAGGCAATTTCATCTGGCTAACATCCCCTATGCCTCTCTAATTCAACCTGTTTGATCAACGTTACCATTTTTTCGTTAGCTGCAAACAAGAATTCAAACATTCAGAGCTTGTTCAGGCCGTACGCCTATCGTTGTTCACGAGATGAACTCGCGAATTATTTTATAGATCGGCGTAAATATTTCTTTATGTCCTTCCACACTGTTATTTCTGTTCGATATTGTTAGAATTTAATCTCGGAATTAAGATTAATAATCTGCGGAAGACACAATGTTTGTGTTGAAATAATATTATGTGATATTTATTAAACAATTATTACAGGGAATATAAGTGAGTGTTGTGGAATGTAGACAGTTGGCTAGTTATTCTAACTGACTGACTTAGTGACCCATGGCCCTTAAAAAGGTTTTCAACCCCACTCTCTATGCAGCAAAGAGTGTGACCTAAGTAGATGCCTGTGTGGCGTCACATGTGCCACGGAACCTTCTAGTAGCTTCTCGATACAAAGCGCTATGCCGTCAAGGCGCCACACCGACGTGCCCAATGTTCTATCCATGTCCTTATGCTTCTTCCCTCGAACTCTCGGAAGAGCATGCACGCGCCAGCCGCCGCGGTACATCTCACGAACGCATGCTAGTAGGGATATCGCTGGGCAACGAAGGGAAGAATCCGTTCGATCAATCACCTCATCTGTATGCGATTAATATCGTTGTGTTCCAACAGATACAAATCTCGAGTGTTTTAGAGAAATTTCAATATACTGTACCTGGCCAATACAATACGTTAGTCGTATAATGGTTTTACCGAAAATCTTATTTTACCGAACTCAAGAAAATCAAGCGCTCCATGAGTTTTGCGGATCTTTAACAGCGTCCTGTGTCTGTTTTTTGAACGAATACTTTCAATAGAATTCTCGTAATGCGAATACTAAATTCATGAATAAAAACGATTAATCATTTGTATTACTGTACAGTTCAAAGTTGGCTTC
Source organism: Bombus impatiens (assembly GCF_000188095.3). Classification (NCBI taxonomy): domain Eukaryota; kingdom Metazoa; phylum Arthropoda; class Insecta; order Hymenoptera; family Apidae; genus Bombus; species Bombus impatiens. The sequence goes on from NT_177479.1 coordinate 19,554, forward strand.
GCTAATCGCATTGAAGTTCTCCTATTTTGATTATAATCCACTGAAACGGAAAGCGAAGCGCAATTTACTTCGCGTCCAGAGGAATTGTTTAAATAGTTGATATTTTTGGGGTGGCGGCGTTGTTTCGTAAACGGAGCCAACTCGTATCGTTGAATATCACGCTAGAGTTCGACTGGGTGCTGGGAAATCGCGGTGGCTATCGGTAAATCTAATTGCAATGCTCCTCCGAGCAAATTGCATTTCTCTTCGTCTCTGGTATCTTTTTCGGCTCTGTTATCTTATTATTTCACGTGAAAATTACGACCATGGGATGAATAAGAAAATCCCTTGGCAATTGGATAACGATGTAAGTAACGAAACGAATTCGCGTTGCTCGCCTCTTTCGTACCGACATCCGACACTCGGTCTAAATAAATGTCCGGCTTCTTCCGGCTGTAATCAGTTTCGAGATGCAGACGTGTTCTAATTACCAGCGAAGGATTTACCTGAATTGCCTTGTGGTTTTCAAATTTTCTCCGAGTCATACTTCTCTGTTCTTTCATTTGCAGCAAAATCTGATTGTATTAAATTTCTGGTTATAGAATTGTTGTCTTGATTGAGATGAAGTAGAGAAACATGGAAATATTTATATTTTAATTTAAAGAATTGCCAACGTAGTGATTCTTAAAATTGCTTTCGTATAAAAAAAATAGGAAATATTCTATAATCATGTTTTTTCTCCTCGTTATTCTTAATCGATAAATCAGCTACAATTACCCAGTAGTCCTAAACAAGAATTCTAATAACTTCGTTCGGCATAATTCATTCAATTGTTTCATAGAACAAGGCAGGACACTAGATTGGTCGGAGAATATTTTTTCCCCGGCCGCGAACGAATTATAAATCGTTTTCCCCTGATGTATCGTCCTCGATAGCATTACGGAGACTTCGGAGATTAAATACCCCGCGAGCAAGTATTATGGGTCTTCGTTCTGTGTCTATCCCGAAGCTATACACATTGTAGTTGCGGTATCGATCGACGAACGTCACTCCCCTTCTACTAGTCGTTCTCTTTTTCCGCTCCTACGAGTAAGGATGTAAGCTTCTATGGGTTCCTAGGTTGCGTACCAGAGATCTGTAGCGAGCTCCTTGATGCAGCACGTAACGGTATAATATTTCGCCTCGTATAGATGCTACTAGTCCCGTGCTACGATAAAGGAACTATCCAGTAGAGCAACTCGACCTTTTAAATCTTCCACCACTTGTTTCGTTGAATCTTTCACGTGAATACCGATCGATTCCGATTCTGATAACTGATACAGGTACTGATGCGAATACTAAAGTGAAAGTATATAATCTCGGAGGATATAATCATATGCAAATCATAATCGAAATGGATATAATAACGATTATAACTTCACGTCTACGACAAGTTTAGAAAATTTAACACGGTATCCTCAAATTAAGTAATTATTAGGCTACGAATGTTCATGTATCTATGAAAAATTTAAATGTGAATAAATGTTCAATTTAAAAAATGTTTAAAAGAAAGTACTCGTTACAATATCTAAAGAATGAAATAAATTTCTATCTATGCTACATGTTTCATTAAAACCCATATTTACATAAACGACAACAGCTTCGTAATTAAAACATCTTGACTCACCGCTCGAAAAAATTGTTGCATGTGCGCAGGATCCGTGTCGACGATCAACTTGTAGATCTCCTTATGTCTGACTTCTCGAAGAACCTGTCTATAAGAACCAGGTCCTGCCTGGCGAATGTACATTTCGGTCCTCGCCGAAGGCGGTGATTTCACGAGATCCTGTAGCTTAAACAGACCTGCCGAGAAACAGATAGAAGCACGTGTATATTTCACCCATCAATTACATCCTTTTGTTTCACCTTTTACATGGTAAGTGGAGTATCGCGAGAAAAGTGATTCGAATATCACAAGCAAAAGAAAATCGAGATTCGTCGAATCTAATAGGTTCGATGGCAAACGTTTCAGTGTGTCGCCAGGGAATACGGTTCGAAATGAAATTCGCGAAAAATTACAGGAGGTCTCGTAGGGGCTGGATAGGAAACTTTATTTAAAATCGGATCTCGGTTTTATTGCCGGTCGGTTTTCATTTCGACTCTCTTCCAGTTTCATCCTTTGCCGTTGTGTCGTCACATTTTTCCGCCCGTATCATCCGCGAAAGTACGAAACGAGCGGCAGTTTTTCGAGCACCGTGATGTAGTTTCGAGAATGTAAGAATCGATTTGATTAATATTCAGAAAATATAGGTTCGTGACATTTACCAGTTTCAATCGTGGCAGATACGTTCGTGTATCGACTTGGAAATAAAATTTATCGACCGAATGAACTCCGAAAATTTGATCCTTTCAGCTTTTTCTATTTTCTGAATATCGAGAGCTTCCTTCTACAGCAAACAATTCCTCAATGGCTCCGCCGTTATTAAACTAATACCAAACATCGCGCGTTTTGAATAACTCAAAGAGCGAAATTGAATTTATATAAAATACCACGTTTAATTAAATTCGTTTAATCAAAACAGGTATTTCAATAATTTTCATTCGAGGGCAATGAATTTTATTTCGAGAGGAGAAATGAAAGAAAACTCCTTTGAGCAAAATACGAGGTAACCGAAGTGAAAGAATGCCATTTAAGTAATGGGCCCAGGTTTGCTTGAAACGTAAAATTGAAAAATAACAAACCGCTTCTTAGACGCGGTTTTCAATTATCACACCGCCCTGACGTGGTGCAACGCGTTCACGTCGGCCGACCCTTTGTACTCGTGTATACATACTCAGTAACAACGGGTTGGCTGGAGATGAGGGTGGAGGACGAACGTATGGGGGTGAGACTAGTTTGCAGAATGACTCTGTGGTACCGCGACCTTTACGATTTTCGTGGCTGGTAATTTATGACGGTTTTCCACGATATAAAAAGTATATGAAACAGTCAAGAATTTAGGAAGCTTGCATCCTCTTCGTTGCGTTTTCCAAATGTTATTTTAGATATGAGTTTATTTGCTTCGTTCGAGTATTCGATTTGTTGATTACTTAGCTCGCTCACGAAAATTCGTGTTAATGTGAATAAAATTGCTATTTATTTTCAGTATTTTGATATATGTATATTGGGAACTCTCAGATCATTTATTACCAGAAGATGACATTGTATTTTTATTTAAACTATGTATTAAAAATATTTTCCCTTGTCAAACTTTTTTGATGGAGACACGGACACGTATGAATAATACATACAATTTTTTTGACATGAAACGAAATATGAAATATTAAATAAATTTAATAAAATTGTCTATCATCTATCATTCAGATTTCTCGTCTGATAGAAAAATACTCAAATGGCAACACTACAGATCATTAAGTTATTCAATTCACTAAATTCCAAATCGATTAACCTGCCATTTCCAAAGAACCTAGATAAAACTTCTATCGAAACACCCCTTCTATTTGAAACGTAACTTCGTCATCTCAAGGGCCGCCAAAGTCCACCTCATTCATACCAAAGAATCATCGACATTTTCCTCCGTACGTATGTTCGAATGGGTCTGAAAGGAGTTTTTCGAGTGTTCAACCTCGATGAATGTTAAAACGAACCAATGTTGAAAAGAACCATTCATCTCCGTTTCCCATTGCGGTTTAATATTTTCGTGCAGAACCATTGCAGTACTGTTACACGAAAACATGGACACAATGGCGCGCTTTCGATGCGGAGATTCAAGCGTCTATTCATGCCAGCTTAACGCCGTGTCGTGACTCGATTCGCGACAGCCAAAGAGCCGAGTCATCCTGTTCGAAGGCAAAGCATGGCTCGGGTAATTAATCCGTGGAAGAATAATTGGCGGGTCTGGCACAAAGCGCGATGAACGCGACAGAGACGTCTAGCCTGTCCCGATTTACATACACGCGCACATTTGTAACTGTAGGCCTCGGGTTGCCTATATTCTCTGCGTAACAAACAGCGAAACCCAACGGTGAAACGTTAATAAAGGCTTGTTGCTGTAACCATGTCACCTCGTAGAGTTGTTCTGCTCGTTGCATTTAGCAGGTGAGAATTATTAGGGGTCTTGAGCAAAGGAGCTTTGTGGTATAGAAAGCTTTGAACCGCCTTTGCGGGACCCTTGCTGAAGGTTCAAGAAGACTGAGGGTTCTTCCAGGAGTTTATACAGAAGCGACATTGCTATGGCAGATGGAGCTTCTTCTTAGATTACATTTTAATTGGATTTAGAGAAGTCCGAAGATCGAAATCCTTAGGATAATGCAAGAGTTTAAGCAGAGATCATTTTCTTTTGCTTCGCGAAGCACGGCCGGCTCGAGCGAAGAACGTTGATTCACATTTAAACGATCGACCCGCGGGAAAGCTTTGTCGTGCTACGGAAGGCAAAATTCTGCCGCATTTTCGATGAATAGCCGAGCTGAAAAATATATTCCATCAGACAGAATATCGAGGAAATGCTCAGTGACATGCTTCAGCGAGAAGAAATTTTCAAACGTCTCTATTCGGAATCGCTGCTGGGAAATTTATGGCTGTCACAGGATGTAAAAAAAGGGACATCCTTCCTAAGGTCTTTTCTTGGTCTTAGCGGGAAACGTTCCGCTTCCTGCACGCCATTCCGTAAGCGATTACGTCGTCTAATCAGGAGAAGTAATTTCAAAGAATGATCACTCTCCTTTCCTTCGGCCATTGTGTAATTTTTAAAATTGAACGAAGTTTGAATAGTTCACTTAAGATAACAGGACCTTTTTTCCTTGTCCAATTACCAACCAGTTAAAAATGCAATATTTTTTTCAAACGAAATATAAATGAAAGCGATGTAAACCACCATAAAACATGGTTTTCGTTTTCGGTGAAAAAAACTGAGCTTTGCAATCAATTTTTTCCCCGCACTCGATCAATGTTTAACGTTACGTGAAAGTTTTTTGCGAAATTCATTGACTACACGAGATTACTTTCGATGCTACGATATTTTAACCACCATTTTTTTGTAAATATTAGAAAACGCTCTGGTTTCCTATAAAACGTGAAAATTTCATAACGATGCAGGAATTTGGAAAAACTATTTTCATAAGTTATTAAAGACTTGAAACACGCTGAAGGAATGGCATAAATTTCAACGAATGTTTGACTATAATTCATTCGCTAAGTTGTTTCGCATTATGTTCTGCCATTCTTGAGTAAAAAGCTCGAAGTGGAAACTTGCGAGCTTGGGAACAAGAGAACGTTGACTTTAGAAGGTGTTAATTAAATGAGAGTAACTTTGGAGCAGCAAGGTGAAGGAGCAGCAAGGAGCGCTTTGACCTCGAAAACACAAGGATAATAAACCTTGGCCTTCAAAAGCACGAGGTCATGAAGAAGACCAAGGATCAGACAGGTTTAAGTTACACTGGATACGCTTGGACTCTGAAAGCTCTGGGCCAATAATATTTAATTTTCAAATATTAAACAATCCTCCTCCAATCTCAAGATTATATCCTATATATTTAAGTTGAGAAACAAAGCTGGAGGAAAAGTATCAAAAGTAGAAGTCCTAGTCTAAGAAGTATATTCGCGAAATGGAATAATATTGGAACTTCAAATTCCAGCAAGCTGCAAATCCGTAAGCAAAAACTCCGATATCAACGATAGTAGAACTAAAACCTTTGGTCTCTTAAGATACACATATACATTCAATTGTTCTGGAAATATAATCATTTTTTTATCATTTCTCCAGTAGCTATTTAGTTAATATTTAGATACTTATTGTTGTAACACTGTATCCGATACGAAATATTGAAATTTAATATAAAAATAAATTGGTATTTAGAGATTTTCGAAACGAAGAAATCGAAGATTGTTCAGTGACACTTGTAGGAAAAGTAGATGGAAGAAATGTCGACGATAATGACGAATCGTGTGATTTTACACGCGGAATAGGTTGGTTTGCGTGTGCGTGCAGGTGACAGGCGTACATTTCAGCGTCGCGTTGGCATCCACTTCCGCCGGCTGACTCCGACGTTCTATTTGCATAGGAACGCATCGCGCCAACCGACGCGACGCGACGCGACACGTGGAGTTAGCTGTTGAAAAAGAAGAAAAGAAAAACAAAACAAAACAAAAGGAGAGAAAAAAGATGGAACAGCGTAATAACTAGGCTGTATGACACGCTACGGCACGATATCCGCGAAAGCGCTGTTTCGTGACTCCTTGGAGAGCGCTACTCATATGCTTGCAAATCTGCCGACATCTAGGGTATTTGCTCCATTGTTTCAATGGTATGGTTCTCCTCTTCGTCGTATCTTTTTATTTCCCATCGTCCCACGAAACATAATATGTGTATAACTATGCTTACGAGCAACGAGTTTTGAATAACACGATTTTTGAGCGGTAACAAGGATATAAGTGCAAAGTGTATGGTGAATTTCTGGTTTAGGATTGAATGGTTACACAAAAATAGTGTGTACAAACAAATTGGGTACAAGCAAGCTCGAAGCAATAGCCATCCTCAAATGAAACATGGTTATGGCTATCTCTAATTGTTACAAATTTAAATCTTGGACCGTGTAGAACAATTCAAGCGGTAGCCTAAAGTGATACGTAAATTCTTTCAAGGAAAAGGAAAGTTTTTTACTAGGTATCGTATGAGAAGTGTAACAAAATAAATATAAAAGATTAGATATTTACCATAATCTTCTTCGTAAATTATGGCCACCCTGGTCCAGTTTAGAAAGGACATGAGATCTTTGAAGGCTTTGTTCAAATGGTCCTGCGACGGATAGAGATTTATACTAAACTCCTTGAACGTTGGCTCGAAGTCCACTCTTGCCTCCAGATGCGGGACATCGAGAGCTTCACAGATACTCTGAATGTGGGCACCGAGGAGAGGATCAGACGGTCCGAAGATCCCCTGCACCGATCTGGACAGTTGCTTGCACGCTGAAATAGTATACACTAACTTAATTAAATTTACTTGGAAGCAATTATTATATGAATATTTACAATCAATATACCAAAATACGAAGAATTTATTTCCACGAATTTATTTACAATCACAGAGTATAAATAATTGAAAATTTCAAGACACATCTTGAGACACGATATTTATTTTTTGAATGTTATTTTTTGTTAATTGATATATTTCTCTACGTTTCATTTATAAAGTTGATCAACATTAAGTATTAAATACAGAAGTATTAAAAACAAATCATGTACTCTGCCATCGAAAGCAACAAATATTTCAGAAAATAGAGTCGATCCATTTGACTTTTGAGTGGCTCATATATAGGTTAACACCTCCATATTACTTCAGTGTTGCGTAAATGGAGTTGAAGAAGAGTTTAGGAGGCAAGCAGGTAAGCGGTAGAGAAAAGTGTTGAAATGGAAATACGGGGAGGAGTGCCAGTGACACACTGATTTCATATTTCCAGGCGAGACACACTCGGGATCTTTACATCACGGAAAGCTGTGCCACGCTGAAGATTCTGTCCCTTACAGCGTCGTTGCTACACTATTTCCTGGTAATCTCCTCGTAAACTTTCATCGTGGCCGCGGCGCGAATCAGGCGAGAAAGAGATTGACGCGGAACTTTGCCGCTTCCTCTTTTCCTCGTCAGTAAACAAGTTGCGCCACTACTTTCTGTAGTCGCGTTCCCATCGTCTAGAATCAGTTCCACGACGAAACATTTGCATTACGACTTTTCAATGAACATTCATTCCATCATTACCAGCGTCTTTGGTTCGGAACTGCAATCCGGGATGTCGATACACTGGATTACTTGTAACCCTTCGATGCCGTAAAAATCTATTTTACTAGATGACAGTCAGTTCCCTAATATAGTATTAATTTAGTATAGTATTAATATAGTATATGATGATATATGATGTGTTACATCATACACTTCCATGAAACACTGGAAGTTAAACATATAGTTAGAGATAAATATGCAAACTCGATACAATTAATTGCCCAATATATTATTATTTTTACGATATTATATAATCTTTACCTTCGGTATAGGATCATGTGTACGTGTACCATTGGAAAGTTAGTGAAAATTGTCGGAACGATGTAGGTTCGGATGAAACGATCAGATGTCACTGTATCAACTAGCAAATCACAACGTATCAGAATCGTGGATCGGAACAAATTTTCGAAACGTTGAAAGTTTAACGATACCAGTACGAACGAAACGGTCGGATGTCACCGTATCAACTTACGAATCATAACGTACAATCAAAGGCGTGTATCGGAACAGATATTTTTAACCGAGCCGCTAGTTTTTCGCGACAATACCGTCTCGTGATACTTTTCCATCGACTGCGTACATATTCGACGCACGGCTCGCGTATTAATCGAGCATTCATGGACCCGATAGAAGCGACGTGACCGTATGATTTACGAGTTCGATGTCTGTACGCGCGTATGAGCATCGTAGAAAATGGACAGGAAATTGATACGTTATCAGACCGACGGCTTCCTGATCCATTATCCGCGATATACCTTCAGAACGGCTGTTCTCCTTTCGTAAAGGATCGTGGCTGGCACGCGTGCAGAGAGCGGCCGACTCCACGCCACGATGGATGAATTCGATTTCGAAAGTGGGATTCCGGCGTGTCTAAGTATTCTCGTTTGCTACGTGTTCGCTGAATTATTCACGTGACTTCGTCTTTTTTTCCATTGCCTTTCGATCGGCTGCCATGTCAGACATCTGACTCATCGTTTCTTCGTTTACGTTGCCGGTTTCACTTAACGCGCGATCGAAAACTCGTTAGGCAATGAAATTCTTGCCACGGAAGGTAATACCTTTCGAGAAAGAAATTTAATTGAATCTATCGCGCTTGGGTACCTGATCGGTGCTGAGTGATATAGGAACGGTAAAACTCGAAATTTAATTTTTCTGAATAGCTTTCTTGTCGTTCTTGAGGATTGCAGTTTAGTTAGAGATTGTATCTGTTCATATAATTTCGCTATCTTCCATTTAATCGAAGAAACTAATTTAAGAAGATTTATTAGCCAGTAAGAAGCGTTTTATTATTCTTCGATAAAGATCGATCTCTTGCTGTCCAGCGACCGTAATTTTCTTTGAATTCGCCGGTATCTGTATCCTCAAGGGTGCAACGAAAATCCTGGATCTCTGCGTCTGACAAACAGAAGACTCAGTTAGTTCTTTGACTGTTCCACCACGAATAATTCGAAATTCCTCGCTCGTCGTCGTCCCTTCTTGATTAAGTCTTGATTAAGTCTTGATTAACGTTGCTAAATAAGTCTCGCTATTTCGTTACGAAGTCTGCTCTTCCGGTTAACGAACCAACACTGCCCCCCGTTTCAACACGCCAAACGCGGAAATGCTTCGAATGATCAGTTATCGGGCCGCTCACTTCCGCTCTCTAAGCACTCCCAGCAGAGTGCGGTTTTCAGAAAGTCTGGAGAAGATTTACCTTCACGAATAAAACACCAATAACTAATTTCGTAAATGTCAAATATTCTCGTGTACAATTTCCTTCAGCTAGATGGTACGTGGTTATTTCATAGCAATTACTTTGAATTCATGTAAAATTTCTGCAAAATTGTTTACAAAATTGATGTGGCATTTAATATATTATACATTCCGCAATAATCGGATCTGCATTGCAATTGTTATTCAACATCAGATACCCAAGAGAATACCTCGGTACATAAAATGTACTATAGTGCCATCAATAAGGCAGACAAAATGGATTAACAGATCAGATAGCAGATTAAACATGAATCTTTATTACACTCAGACCATTAAAATTGCTTCCTTCGAGTTATTAATCGAAAATAATCAACGATAGTTTCACACAAAAATACGTCTCACTGCGAAGTAAAATCCTACCGTAGTTTAGTTTTCGTTTAACGATGGAGAAACGGCGTCGCGACGATCGACGATAGTCACCGAGTGCATTGACATCCAGAAATGGCTTCGTCACTAATTTCCGTAGTTCGTTCGTTCGTCGCAGTCACCATTTGTACACGGGGAATGCAGGGCCAAAGATTGCGTAACAATGTGGAGTTAACAGTCACGTTGCATGAATTCACCGAGGAAAATCGTGGCTCTCTTCCGCAAATGCTTTCAAAATGGTAACGAGAGGAAACACGGGATTAAATCTGCGTTAAACATCGCCTTTTCAGTTTTGTTGCCCATCTCGAGGATGGGAACTCGTACGTCTACAGATCGATAGAGAAAAATGGAAGGGTAACAAAGTGACCAACCGCATCGGAACCCTCGAATCGCAACATTTTACCATTTCTGCTGTGATATATTTTCCTTGTGTTTCTTTCGTTTTTTCTTCTCCTGAATCACGAATACTGATTTAATTGCGACGCGGAAATCTCGTTGAAAGTTCGGACGTAGTAGGAAGCGAAATGTTAGCAATCTTGCGTTCCGGTTGACCTGAATTTTCTGCGGAATCACTGGTCCTTCTGTAGAGGCGCGAACAAAGGTATAGAGGTTTTGTCCGGAGCATAGGAATACCGAGACGAAATGGGAGTAAAAGAGTGTCCAACGGGAAAGCAGTAAATTAAAAATACAACGGGTGTTCGCGTGTCATCCGGATTTTAAACGGTCCCATTTAGCTGTCTGCCGAAAAAAAGTTCTCCATCAGCGCTTTCAAGTGCACTTCCCCGTTTTAAACGAATTACATCGGTCGCATCCGTGTCTCCTTTCTCTTGGCTTCTCCGCAAGAGGGGATGATAAAAAATGATCGTCGAGGACCGTTGGATTCGTGACTCGAGTGCTCTATTAAATTATTCTATCCGAAAGTAGTATATTTCTCGCGCGATATCAGCCGAAAAAAGTTTTTATCGCGAGGGAACGATTGTCGTAGGTGTTACACGAATTTTGCAGAGTGGCGCGTGTATAAGAAGCTGAACATCTGAGAGGGAAGATTTTCCGGCAAATCAGTGAATGCTGCAGATGAACGGGGATCCTGGCCACAAAGAAATGGCTATAACGTAAAGAGAGAGTTTGCCGGTAATAAACGAAAGCTTCCATTAAAATGTTCCGCCTCGAGAGATCAAAGGGATTCGGTGTAAGTTATTCAATGAATTTTGAGAAATTGTTACTTCTCCGGTTCTTTGTGTCTTCCGCTTTCTTGTATGCCAGTTTGAGCATAATCGAATACACTTGAAACGAAGTTGCGAAGACTCTCTAAATATTGATAAAAGCATCGAAAGAGTTCCTTATTACGATGAAACTGGTATTATAAGACTTCGTACGGACGGTTTTGCTATTAACTATGATCATTATTACATGGTATTGTAAAAAACCGAATGCCTTTCCCATTGTGCGAAAAAAATCAAAGATTTGTCGCAACTGAATGGGAATATAATACGATACATGACACATTATTATGTATACGTGTCGCTTATCATAGATTATTAATATAAAAACTACTTCGACGTTCTGATCAGTAGTCATTAAATATACATCAAACAAGTTATTATTAGAGTAATAACGGATACAGATATCAATAATTATTGGAATGCTTCAATTACTATCGATTTGGTCAGTGAAAACAAATGGACGAATTTAAAGTACGTGCAGCTACGATATCTGCTCTGTAAATCTCGTATGATAGATCATCTACCAAGCGGAAATATTTTACTTTTCTTTAAAAAGTTAATTTGGGTATTGTTGGTAACTTGTTAAATAACATTCGTAAATATTGAAATAATTAATATTGCATTTATGGATCTATTCAGGGGAATATTTTTAGAAAATTTATAAAGCAGAGAATATCTAAAGGTTTATTTCTTAATAATATCATGTACAATATTTTTTAAGGAATCAGTTATTACTACAAAACCATAAGTTGACTATGATTTTTGCATAGTACTCTACTGTCTGTCGGCAGGATATGGAAATCTAAACAAAAACTATTCGCTTAATTTTTCTACGACTCTATACTTCGCGATACAAGGAACTTTTCTCGCGGACGATCGACCAAGCTTCGCTGGAAAATCTAATTTTCCTCGCTGGTCGATTCATTTCCCGTTCCGCTCGAATGCGGCGCCAATATACGCGCCGACTATAATCCTAACAGGCAGTTCTCAGAAATTCATCGAGTGCCGTTCCCAAGCTGATTTCCTTCCCTCGCGAATTCAATTTTCGCCATGTTCGCCGGCTTTGTCTTCTCTTTCAGTGGTTCGTGCAGGCACGGCTAGTTTCCGGCATGGACGATAATTTTTCTGCCCACATACACGAGCTTCTGAATGATGAATTTCGAAAAAAGGAATCGATAGAACGAGTACCATTTTCTCTTTTTTTGTATTTTTACATCAGGCTTGTTTTGTATTTTAAATCGGGTTGGGATCGTAAAAGGGGTCGAAACTACGACCAGAATTTGACGTTTAACGGTGAATAAATCTGATCTGAATTTGTCGCGCGATTGACATCGCTCTGGTCAGGCGGAACATCGACGCCGCGCCGGTCAATTCGTGAAATCATACTTTTCCTGATCGCATACGAGCATCGAAAGTTAATTGCGAGAAAAATGAAAAGAATGAAAGATGAAACTGATACGTTTATAGATTTGTGAGACTTGGAAACGCGAATTTTGGGCAACTGAACTTAAAAATTAGGTAATTAGGAAAGTAGAAAATTAGAAGATTAGAAAGTTAGAAGATTAGAAAGCTAGAAAATTGGAAAGGTAGAAAATTAAACAATTAGGAAATTAGAAAGTTAAAGTTTTAAATTTGAAAATAAGGAAACTTGAGAATTTAAATAATAGACGACGTACAGAGGAATTTATCGTATTTTATGAATATTGTCGCGATATTTTCTCTGCTTTATACTATTCTGCGTCGTAAGATTTCACTGTACGCTTGCACTTTCCATGTGTTTCACTTTGAACAAAACTCCACATCAGAGCACAAAATCCGACTTGTGATTTCACGAAATTTCACGAGCGAGTTGCCCCATTCATTCACGGAGAGCAACTTTCAAAATTCCTATCCAAACAAAACGTCGCATTGTCAACACCTGGATCCCGTTCTTCATAAATCTACATCAGCAAATCGGGACATTAGCTTTCATGGGGATTTAAGCCAGTCCGTAGACGATGTTAAGCCCGCGTCGCGAAAGACTTGACAAGACGAAGAGGAAAAAAGTGCGTACCGAGTCGTGGTCCCGTGGCGTCGGGGATTTATTACGAGAAGAAGAGATGCAAACGGAGATGCTAAGGGACTGAGGAAAATGGAGAACGATGGTGTGGCCCTGGGTATCCAGCCAGACTACTGAAAATGGAAAATCTTTTCAGACGAGGCTGGAATACCTTTAAACGCGGAAGCTAACGTGGGTACGAGATGTCAGACTGCAAGGGCTCGTCGCCAGCATATTTATGACGTGAGTGGAATCGTCCTGGTAAAATTGAGATCCTGGAAAGGGTGTCGGCAACCACACGCGGTTGATTGTAAGTAAATGCGGTCTACCAAGTCGTTCCAACGAATGTATTTTAAGCCGATCCTATTCCATGGACAAGGGTAGATTCTGGGGTTAATTTACTCAGGATTAATGTAGGTAGTGGGCGGGAGAATCCCTGTAGCGGAATTATGATGTGATTGTTTTCAGAGCGCTGTTTGTTTTACGAGTTAACGTTAATTAGGATGCGCCTGCTGTTTGGATTTAGTTCGAAGGAGAAATGTTCCAATCATTCATAAATTAGACTGATTAACTCAATTTTTGAAAATTTCTGAATTTTAGTAGCAAGATGGATGATCGAGATCAGTTTCCTATCAATATGGCTGATTTGTATTTCGGTTCTTTAATTTCTAACGTTAAGTACCCACTATGAAAAATCGTGTTGCAAGAGATTACATCCACACTTCGTATTTCAATAAAAGTAATCTGAGTATTATATAGTTTTAATGACCACGACTGTTCGAGACAATAACGGCATTTTACGTATTTCCACTGTATCTTACAAACCGAGCGATGGGATTTCTTGAACAGAAGAGTATCCTTTCGAAAATACTCTCCCCATTGTCCGGCTGTGAAATACGCTCGCATGAAAAGGACGCGATGCGATGGGAAATGAAGTGTCTTTGAGTCTCAATAATCCGAACTGCGTACTCGACGAAATAGATATTCGGAGCGGATAGAACTTTGTTGCAAATTTATCGATGTCCGTGCAGATTTACGGTTTGCAATTTACGCTCGCTGGCCACCTACGATCGGCCAGCAAGAAACATTGTTATGGTTTCGCGGCGGCTCACCCCGACTTGCCTACGGAATTATTTTGCATAAATTTCATCTTATGACTTCGCCCTCACCCCCTCCCTCTATCCTCTCTGTTTTCGTGTTCTGCTCGCTGAAATCAAATCACTGAAATATCGACTTCCAGTTATTGTCGAAAACGAATTAGTCTGTAGCGCATACGACATCTGTTTTCTTATTTACAATTATCCATAATTATTATTCGTAATGACAATAATAATGATAATAAATTTATCTACTTTTCATGAAATTCTCAATTTCACAAACTAGTCGGATAATTATTAATATCTTTAAAGAAAAATCATATAGTCTCATCTTTTCTGTAAACAATCGAATTTGTTTTTTTGTTTTTTTTATAAAGATAATCATAAATTTTAGAAAAAACTATTCTCAATTATCTCTTTTTTTGCATTTCAACGTATTAAATTAATTACTATTGCAGTAATTAAAGATCGAAAAACAAATTTTGAAATATTTTGGTTTGCCAGAAAAAATATGTTAGAAATTAAACTTGGAACAACATTGTTCTACGACGTGGGGTTGGTTGGTAACGCAAGTTTCCACAGAGAAATCTATTCGAAGATTCGAAGGGTCGGCTTGTACCCGTATGGGTGGGATTAAGTTAAGAACAGCCACAGATTTCCACAGCCACAGATTTCCACAGCCACAGTTACATTTGGTGTTTTACTTCCGCTTTTTACGGTTAATGCGACGAAGTTAATTCTACCATTTCGAAGATCCATGATTTTTCTTTGTAGCGGCAGTGCGCGCTGAATAATCCCTTTGAAAACGAGGATCTCCATCATTTCTGATCAAAAAAGTCGCTATAAAATTCACACGGTCTGCGGGATCGTATGGGAATAAATACGAGCTGTATCTGGCTTACGGCGTCTGCCGATCGATATTATTGTCTCGAGAATGGGGAACGACGATCTCTTTTCCGACTCTACGTTCCAACTTTCACCATGCACGCCGCGGAATACCGATTTCTCGACGAGTGTGAAAAGTTACGAGGCCGATGGAACCGAAGATGGTATCGACGATAGAAATCAGCTTGAAATAGTAGATAGAACGGAAATCCGACAAACGTTCGTCTGACTGTCACACCTTGAACCTTCTGTAGTTTATTAAGCTCTGAAATAGTAAGAGTCGTGCACTCGAGTGCGTCTCCCATTTATCAGATACGAAATCCGTGCCTTATCAGCGCTGTAACGTTTCAGTGTCGAGATGTTTGCCCTAGACGTTTCTAGGTGTTAAATACGTTCCGCTGCGATCGAAACGAGAACTGATACAGTGTCAGTGTTAGGATGATGGAGAATGTAGAAGACTGAGATATAAATGCGTAGATTTCTGCTATAATTTTGTGAAAAATGTGAAGGAGAACACGATGGAAATAGTGAGAACGATGCTGCAGATTTACCTTTCTTCGACGTTCGGAAAGAATCGTCCTTAGGAACGTATTGAATGTCGTAGACCAACGTCGTGTTCGCTAACAGAGTTTTGTCCTTGTTGATCTTGTAGATGGCATATTTGAACGCCAGCTCCGAAGGGCTGTCCTTTTGATCTTCCGTAAAGATCGCACCTGTAACATTAAGAAAAGTCGAACCATCAATAACTGAGATGCTGGGATTCTTCGAAAACTTGGAAAATAATTTTTTTTGTATAAGTTGTTTGTAGTAATACTTTGTGGTGAAATAACCAGCGGCCTAAATAATAACTTTAGATACTTTGACGAAAGCATTTACGTACGCTTCGTCATTAGTCGATCGTTTTGTATCCAGCTTAATGAGTTGTTTATAGTAGAGTCATGGAGAATCAATCTTTAATTAAATTCCGGCGATCGAATATGGCAGGGTCGCGTAAGAAATTATCGCTGGCAAGAAAATGTTTCGATGTTAGCAACACGTTTAACTCGAAACATCGTCTCTCTGTTCCGTATATTTTTCCACCAACCTTTTAATTACATTATATCAATTAGACCCCTGACAAGTTGAACGGACGCAATTACAGACGATCGATTACACCTTCGTAAGAGCGAAACGTTTATAATCGCGTTTGGCCGCGAGCTAACGTCTACTGAAAGCAACGATTGAAAATAAATGTGCGCTTCATTGCTTTACAATTACTTAATTGAGTCGTATAATCCGCGAAACTTTAGGGAGGAACAACAAAAGTTTCTTTTACAAAGAAAGTAAAACATTTCCAATACCGGCGACGTACATTTCGCGAGAGGGAAGCCATTAAATTAAAACCACGGTAAATGGCTACAGGAACTTTGGACGAAGAATTAATCAACAGATTATTCGGAAAGCTGTCGTATCTCTTGAATCCTAAGAATTCCGACAAAGAGCCATGCTGATATTTAATAGATTGCTTTACGTATTGCGTTGTACGAACATTACAAGCGTCCAAAGTCATTGACATCGTTTCTGCAATTCTGATATGACTATCATTGATATGATCTTTGTGACCCCTCAGAATCTTCAAATGACTTTAATTGTCAATTTCATTTCGCGATCTCTACGATCCCTTGCGACATTCAAATGACCTTAAGTGTCAGTTTCATGGTCTCAGTGACTCCGCGCGACCCTTATTTCGTCCACTATCATTAGTTGTTAGGATGTTAAATGAAAAAATAACGTTTAGGAGCTGTGATCGATATCGAGCCTGGCAGAGTAATCCAGGATATAATTTGATCAGATGGGGGATTTCAAACGAGGCGAAGATATAAACGAGATTCTGTAGCCAAGCGTCATTTTCCTGGTCATAATATTATACGTGCCCGAAACTTTCAACTTTCACAACTTTGGTAATCAATTTTATTTGCCGAGGTTCGTTATATCAATCCTTGCATGCTTCCACACGGATAAAAGATGAAGTTTCGCTCTTCGTCCTGCGTTCTATTTCTTATTTTTATATTTTTTCTGTTTTTTTATTTCATTTTTAAAACTTTACGTGTAGCGTGCGTTAAGGAATTTATTAAGAATGATCCATTTTCGAGCAGTCTGCCAGTCAGACTACTTTAATTCTCTTCTATTTTACTTTGTTACCTTATTTCATCGTTCCATCAATTTTGTACCCTCGGTGAGTCTCGCTCACGTTCCGTATTTCTCTTTCGTTTCAAATAACTAAAAGCACGAAGGACAATTCCTTTGTTAACCGCCCTTAAGCTGGAAGGGCTTGTAGGTATTAATTTACACGGTGAAATTGTAGGCTGAAATGTAATCGACGGTAGACGAATTTATCTACGTCAGTGGCGAAAGTTTCCCTAGCAGAGAACTTCTTTCAAACCAATCGATCTCCATCGCTCTTCCGAAACGACATCAACGATAATTGACCAAGTTGAATTAATTGTTTCTAAACGATCCTTAGACAAGAGTACACCCTCGCTTGTCTAATTATCGCTAGCTGAAAAGATTAATTCGCGTTTCTAGTTTTCAAACTGACGATCCTTCCATCGCGTCGGTGCTTAAAGCATCGCGATTCTAATAAAAATTTATGATATGCATGGAAGATGAATACAGAGTGTCGCATATTCTCGGAAATTTATTTCACAATCTACGAAAGTTCCATCGCCTAATTAAGCTTTCAAAAATATAGCGTCCTCTGAATTATTCATATTTCTTTCATATTGGTTTCGATATAAAAATTACAGTAAATTTATTTCGCGATATTAAAATTTTCTCATAGAAGAAAGATAAGAGGATAGAGGTAGTCTGATGTAAAAAGTTCACGTCATGGGATTGTTGAAGGATTTGTCGGTTTTCATAAAGTTGTTGCTAACGATCGCAGCAGCCATTAGGATGATCCATTGTCTCAAAGTGTATATTTTCTTCCTACGTCCCGCTGGTTGTCGTTCAAAGTCACGTTAAGGAATGCTAGCGGAGACTAGAGGGAAACGTCGAGAAGCCTGGATTCAGTATATTTGGATTCCGGTGACTCGATAAAGATCCCATAGATAGAAACTCATGCACTTTCCTGTTTGCACGTGCCGTGCAATCTGTGTGCTCTGTATTCTTCGCTTGAAGTCCTGTTCATATTTTACGCACACAAAATTTTCCTAATTTTTTACTATGAGCCACGAGACTATTTTTCCATTTATACCTATTGGTATAATTTATACATTTATAATTTCATTTCAATTTATACATTTATACATTTATTATATTTATTTTTTATATTTATATTTATTTTTAATAGTCAGGAGAATAATTTTGGGAATCTTGTAGCAGTTGTAATCAAGTGGAAAAATGGCTGTGATATATGTAAAAATTCATAAAGGGATTCAGCAAAGTTGCGCTTAGGGGAATCGACGGCTGATCAGTGCGGTCTCTTTCCACTTGCTCGGTGTGAACTTCGCCTCAGCCGCGCTCTCAAGGGGAACGTTGAAGAAGTCGTGTTCGTCGAAGGATTGCATTCGTGTGCTTTCTAAATCGTTCTAGCGCTGTACGCAGTAAGACGTTTCCTTGGAGAACTCTTATTGAAATTGAGTACGTCATCGAATCGACGCCACGGATAGAAATCAACGTTGCTGTTTGAAACTTTTTCACCTTGTCGAACACGAAGGAAAATATTTCCTTTTTATTTATAAAAAACGTAATCTTTCGTAAATATCACATTAAGAAAAATTATGATAGACAGGAAGTATGCTTATGTCAAACAATAAGGAAAAGGCAAAATGCGCCTAAGCTTCCTTTTACCGACTTACAACAGCGTCGATAGTGTTTCAGCTGAACAGGATTCGAGCAAACAAGTTTCTCTGCTTGTCTTGCCAAGAATTCCGTGACTCTAAATTCAGAATATCCACTGATTGTCCTACGAAGTCGAGGAATTATGTCCATAAGGCAGGATTGTACGTTTTTGCTATCAAATGCAGATGAACTCCAGAAAACGTATAAATCAAGATGTTGGCTTTGTTACGAGATTTTAGGAGAGATTTACACGAATAATAATTTTAACAGAATAGTTATACAGTTCAAGTTACTCTAAACTACGTTCACAAAATTCCCAACGTTAACGTGGCAATATCTGACGGATTATTGGATTTGTATTGGAACGAGTGCTTCCGTGCACAACACTAGCGTTCCAGACGTACTTGCGTATGAACCCCTCGATTGTAGATAGATAGTGATATCGGAATATAAATATTTCGCGACGGAATTCCAAAGTGTTTCCTTCCCGTATTGTGATCGTCCATCGAATAGGCCGGTATTATATTGGCTAACCCGCGATATATGGAACTGATACATTGAGTTACCGCGTTTGTTTGCGCGCCCACGGCCATTTAAATGCGACCCGCGCTCGACCGGACGATTTTGCTCATAATATTTCACTCGGAGCGACATGGCCAACAAATAGGAAAAGAGACGTAGAACAAAAAGAAAAAAAAGATAGGGAATATGAAATGAAACCTGTCGTAATTCCCGTATGCGGGTCACTCTTTGTTGAAACGGATTATCAATTCGAATATACGATAGATACTAATAACAATAGTTTACGTGCATGTATAATTTCAATTTTGATTGCAATCGAATGTTTTGATGAATAATTTATAGAGATAAAGCAATGACGCGTTGATAACAATGATGGTATTAAATATGTTTATCTTTGCGTTATTATCGACACCTATACTTTTCAAAAAGCAGAATATATTAGTACACGTAAAAGTTTCAGCTTTTTTATAGAGACTCCAAAGGCTTTTGAGGTTTTCGCCACAGAGGCGACGCGGTGTAATGTCGTCCAGGGAGAATTTAATTGATGAAATTGCTCTTTCAGAGAATCATAAAGGCCTCTGTTTCAGGAAGTTCGTCAAGATGTCACGGTAGGTGAGAGGAACACGGTAGCCGGTACTTTTTAATTAACCGTAAGCGAACTGACGCTTTTTACTCTGTTTCGCCACGCTGCTTTCTAACGAGTGTGAATAATTAATGAGTTCTTTTGCACGACGCGTTCTCATTCCATGCAAATACAAATTACTGGACGCACGTGTGGTTAACGAAGATTGAACTTCCAAACGTTGCCTGAAGTTATCTATTCCCTCACGCATTTCTTCTACAAAAAAAAAGAGAGAAAGAAAATTACAATAAAGAGTAGTTTAAATTTTACCAACGAAAGCATAACAGCCCGTCCTGTCTCGCTACAATATTAATGAAGCTTGAAAATTTTTTATATGACATATACCTATGCATAAAAGATTTTTGTGATAAAAGTACAAGCACTTTTACGAGCTGCTGTATTTGTAATCTCAAAGGAATAAAGAAGAATCATGACGTTTACGGTCGACGAAAATCGTGCCAAGCAACGTATTTCTGTGGTGGAAATTCTCAAAGACGTCTAAGGGAATGGCGTAAAGGGAAAGAGCGAGAGAAAGAGCAGTTCGAGTCAAAAACTTTGATGGGCCTAACGGCTGAGACGCATTGCGTTTCTAGTGGGATTAACAAGCTTCATAATTATTCGACAAAGCCTCAGCTCGAATGTTTTAAAAATACAAGCCTCTCGTTCTATTTCGAATCTGGGTTAAAAATTCGAAAGTCTTGGGGAAAAAGTCGTTCACTGGGAGCTTTTATGAGACAACGGCGGAAAAGCAGCCATTGTGCGTTTATCCACAGTTAGGAGGCCTAAGGGTGAAGTTCGATCGTGGAATTCGGTTTTCGCGTTTATCCGTCGTTTCCCGAGAAAATCTCCGATCGAAGTCCGTTCTTCCATCGAGCTTCTTTCTCTTTCTACGGCCATGTAAAATGTATAAGCATTTTCAGTCGATCCATTGAATTTTTCATTGAACATGTTCTCAGAATATCCTTCTAGCCGCGAGCTTCGACTGCGGATGGAAAACGGCTCGTTGAGGCGTAAAGAAGAAGAAAAGAGCAGCAGAAGGAGCGAAGGAAGAGGTAAAAAAGGACGGAGAAGAAATTTCTTCGCGATAATAAAGTTCCTTATTCCTCGTATTATTCAAATTTTCCAGCCCTCCGATCGAAAACTGTGATTTCTCGATAGTATCTTTGGCTTAGAGACAACCGGCCCTCGAACATGTTCGACAGAGAAAATCCTTTATCTCACGCTGAAGAATAAGTCTGGAAATTCTGAACGCGTTAGATTCATAAATGCCTCGCGAGGTTCCATTGAATTTCCTATGAAAAAGCGTTCAGCTGTGGGCGATCTCGTTTGGAACAAGAATATCGTCTCGCGGGGAAAGCAGTGAGGAGAGGGAGAGCATAAAGGAAGAAACGAAGAAGTCCGTCTTAATTGTTGTCTGCCAGACAAACCTCTGGTGTGATCGTGACTCTGATGATCATTAGCACCGTGAGAATTTTTCGCGTGACGAAAGGTGCGCTCGTGCTCTCGTTCCCGCCAGAAGAATGTATGCAGACACGTCGCCTACAAAAACATTCAGAGGGAATGCCTCGAAGGGACAAAGGGATGCTCCATTTATATAGATGTCTTGACGTTTAGAAATTGATCGCTCTGTGTACGGGAAAGGAAACCTAAATTGCTTTCGGTGTGAAATATTTCTGGATGCTTGACGTAATTGAATTTTGTTCCTCGTGGCATCCAAGAATTCGCAAGTTTTATGGGCAGGAAATACGTTGAGTCTTCATCTACTTATACGTCGTAATTTATTAATATGTCGATTATGTGGTTGGAGCAAAGGATCCTTTTTTTGATCGTCTGATTTTCCAAACATGCAGTGTGCACAATGCAATGACAATGCGTCGTTGTGTTATATAGGAAGCCGCGTGTTCGTTAATTATTCCTTTTATTTTAACGTAAAAAATGACGCGTGGATCTGAACAGAAAGGGAAGACTAACTCCGGTGAAAACTACGCGAATGAAGAGAATAAACGAAGGCAACGAGCACGTCTACGCAACGAAGAAAATAACTGTCACATCGTAGGGGCATTTGATCGATCCAGAGGCACGAAAACGAGCACGTTCTATAGGTGATTCGGTGAAACCGATCGATTTGTCGCATCTTGACCGAGTTTCCGGTGAGAACCACTCAGCCCTGTCCTCCGCGCCGCTCGTAATCTGCCGGAACGACAACTTAAGCGTTGAAAATCGAGTTGGATGCGTCGATGGAAGTAATTCTCCGACGAGTTGGTGGTCGACCGCTGGAATTATTGTAGCCGGGATGCAATGCCCACGGGAAATACCGTTGGTGGCTTCTGGAGGGATCAGTGGCGTAGCCTCATGTAGATGTGAATACGTGAATAGTTTCGCGGGATCATCAACTGCTGCGCTATTATTCGACGGATTAATAATTTATTAGTTTGCGGCGTCGCACGAGATGACGGCAGTTATGCGAGGGATCGGAGGATATTTACGCGTAGACAGTTCTGACGCATCGCGATTGAACAGTCAACAGGGGAACGTAACCCAATATTGTACTCGATTAGCGATCGATTGCGATCTTTGTCCAGTTAACATTCAACGATCCCCTTGAGAATATCCTTTGTAGATTGTTCAAACATTTTATTTGCAGTCGAATTGAGCGTTTAATGTAACAGTTGGATGCGCGAGCGATGATACTTGTTGGATACGAATGGAACGAGCAGTCTTATCGCAGTTTTAGGCGAAAGTAAAAGGAAAAATCTGGTAGGTTCGAGCGTAATCGAAATGTTATCATCATGATCCGTTGATAAACTATCGTGGGAGGGGATAATTGGCTGAAAGATGAGGTACACCGTCGGCATAATCGCAACCAGCGAGAATCGTAATTACGCGGCTCACCGCGATACCATAGTAACAAGTTGCGAGATTTGCACGAGGAACTTCTTATCGTCGCGCCCTTCCCGCTGTTTAGCGAACTTGGTCGCTTCTTCTAACCAGAAAGTGGGACCAGGACAATTTAATAGCTCATTAGCAACGCCAAGCTGCAAATTTGTCCGAGATAATATCTTTTAACCAGATGACTTTGATAATGTATTCCAAATTTTCAAAGAGCGTACAATATTTTTCGTGTACGTAGAAAGTTTATGTGTATTATATCGCAATATTGCACTCTCTTCTATCAACTTCAACGGCCAACGCTCCACATGATAAAGGCAATAAAAATTTAAAGAGAGAATTCACGCGAGAATTTCAAAGAAGCACGATTTAATAAAGTAGCAGCGAGCAAGTTTTGCATGTCAAAAGTCCGAAAGTGTCTCGAGAGCCAGTAACGAACCATGGCAGAGGCTTTGAATGAAACAAACGAGCGATTCCAAGCCGAGGAACAAACGATACGAATGATATTTCCGAAGAAAAAGTTTCGCGAGGCGCGCGCCACCGACATAATCAAGAGCGGTGAAGTTTCTCGACGCGAACTCGCCACTGAAGAAACGAACCTGCTGAAAGAGAAGAAGTCCGTATAACAGACAATGATAAGTCAGACTCGTAATTAGCGGACTTGCTCTCGAGTTCCACGCCAGTCCTGAGGAAACGGCTAGCTGTTTAAGCTTCTTTCTCCCCTTCTTCGTCCTCTTCTTCTTCCTCTTCTTCATGTACTTGATGGACAGCTAGAAACGCCAATTGGGCTCTCAAAATCTTGTACCAGATTTTTCCATTTATCTATAGACTCGGTAACTATCAACAAGACCAAGAATTTATGAAAAATTACGAAGAATTAATTTTCCGGAACATTATTCGATATTAAAATTAAATGATTTATGCATGATAAACTAAATATTGAATATTTGCGTAAATAAATTGCAATGAATTCTTGTTGGTATATTATTATGGCACTTCTCGTTTGGACAAGGGACTCGTCCAATTAAACGAGTTAAAGCCCTAGGGAGGTAGATGACGAATTGCAGCAGACAAGCTGACACATCATTTGGTTCGGCGCGGCTCAGCACCGAAGGTAACTTTGTCTTTGACAAATTAGACTGAATACACCTTCGACAAACTTGACCATTGCGGCTAGGCGGTTAGAGTTCGCGCGAACTTGTCAACTTCAATCTTGTCAAATTCGCCAGACCCTCGATATCGATGAAACCCAGTCAGTGCTCGCCACGTCACCGAACTTCCCTAGCCTTTGACTCATCTTTGAGGTAAACGTTCTAGAAATTGTATTGACGATGAAGCCTACTTTCGTTCCATTTATGTATTTAAAGTTATTTATCCATATTTGTCTTCGTTTTCTACAGTCTTTTTAATTGAATATACGAACCAACAATGTGAAAAGAGTTTACAGCACTCTTCCACGAAAACACACAAAGCTTAGCGTCAACGTCGGGTGTTAATTGGAACTAAAATATTTTCCTTCTCGTTGAAGCAGCTTCTCGAACCGTTTCCTTCGATTCGTTCCGACGTCGATGAATTAACGTGGCGTTTTTCTTCCGACTGTCTTGTTTGACAACGCACGAAAGAAGGTGTCCCGAAAGTAGAAGACAAATCTTTCCAAGTATCATCGAACAGACAATTTGCTAATTGGAACATCGACTCATCGTCGTGTTTAATTGTAGAGCCTCGCTTTTATTTCCAGCCGTGGTTTCCCCTGTCTGTTGCTTAAATATCCTTCACGAATCTTTTGATCATCTTACTAATTTAATCTTATCCTGACTCGGTCACCAAAATAATTCGCAAGAAATTGGCTTTTTTCTTCAAACAAACTACTATTGTTTCTCCGAGTGCGAGCTGGCTTCGCGGAACGATTTCATCGAGGAAGCCGTATTCAAGGAAAAGACTGAAATCTTACACGATTTAATCGTAGCAGATAGAAATGGAAACAAAGAGGATCGACAGTGGATGAAATCAGTGAAGGAATTTTCAACGAGCAATTATTCGCGGAAAAAGTTATGCGCTGAAATATGCCAAAAGTTCCACGTCCATCCGTGGATTAATGCATGGCGAAATAATCCATCGACATAAATCATCCAAGTTTCACAAGCCGCTGCGTCCTTATGGAAATACGGCGGCTACGTTAATTCCGCTTATTCGTTAATATCGCGGAATTTTTGCGCGCCATGCTACGATACATCGATCAAAGGGATACTTACATCCGGAATGAGCCAGGGCGATCCTTCTCTTCATTACCCTCCGCTCGGCTCGTTAATCAACAATATAACGTGTCGGTTGAGTAAAAAACACCTCGTTGTGCCAGAGAAAATTCTAGCATACCATGAAGTTTCTTGTTTCGCGGTCGAACGACGTAGAATCAGATAGCGTTTCGTTTATTTCTGGTTTCAATTAGCAACCTGATATGCTGCTGTATTTTGTTAATTAAATATGAAATGATATAAAGGGGAATATACTTGATAATTATTTCGAATTACAGTGGCTCTGTGTAGATACTGGCACTCGTGTTTCGTTTGACTTTTTAAAACAGTCGTCTCCTTCGTCTATTGTTCGTACGATACTAGTTATTGACTTTGCATCGGTCAATATGTCATCCGATATGAAATTGATATGTAAAATTGCATAAAATATAAGTCAATCAATCATAAGGGGAGGAATTGTTTGCTTTATTATTGTATACGATGTTATGAAAAAGTTTCTTTCTTTCATTTCGATACAGAATCAATTGATACCATTTTTCCTAATTGACGTGTATAATCAATACAAAATTGATACGATATGAGAAAGACTGCTTTCAGAAGATTTTTGTTAAATTGCATATTTTGTATTTCTGTCAGTGAATATTACGAATTAACAAAATGTTGGTTCATACTTTTATATATTGCATATCGAGGTCCTTAAATAACAGTGTCTAAGAAAAATATTCGTTTTGGAGCAGACGCGTTGGAAACGGTGGAACGTTTCCGTTCGAAGCTTTTGTAGGAACGTGCGATGATGAATACTACCAGTTAGCGGTATTGGTATTGGTGTCGAACTCAGGGAACAATTCCACGTGCACGTGGACTTGCATATCGGTCCGGAAACTGCGAACCACCGCAATATTGGATGCAGCAGTTACGCGAAAAGCCGGTCAGCGGGATCGAGATTTATTCGTAAAATTGAGAATTTGCTCGAACGCGACCGGTTAGTAGCTTATATTTCAACGGTGTTCAGACTTCACGGCAACGAGAGCTTCTTTTTTCCTCTTTTTTCGTCACTCCCATCCGCCAGTTCGCGTTTCCGTGCTCGTTTCGCTCGAGCCGGAAGCGGCTGACAGTTGAACGTTTCCAGTCATGAGACTTGGTTGAATTTTTCTTCCAACATGTAGTTTTTCGATGTAAAACGTTGAAACGGCGGAGCAGAAAATTTATCGTTAAATTTTTTAACGAAATTATTTCGTTCTCATAATGTACAATCCGCTATGCAGACGTTTCTAATTATTAAATTGATAGAAAAATACTTTCACTATATTCCTATTTACATATTTATGCCATTATTTTGTGGATTTCTCTAAATCAAAGTTACACGAAGCGCATCTTACATATTGAAGACACGCGAAGGTATTTTAATAAGAAAAATGAAAAATTTTATAGAGAATAAATTGTTGGATATAATAGTAACAGTGGATCTTATATCGAAGATTAACTAATAGAGGAAAGTTAAGAAAGCTGATTTTTTAAAAAAAAGCCAGCAGAATTCTCCGATCAACTCAATGTAATGTCATTCAAGATATATAATTTGTCCAATCAAAAGTTGGCCAATAATGTGTATTGTTCTTGTTCCAATTTGAATTTAAATTTGAAACGATAATCCGAGTTTGTTCGCGTTTCTAAAGAAGTTTCTCGCGACAAAAGCTTTCCTGTACGACTGTATTCGTCGGTATCGAGAAAGCCTCGAGCTTTCTCAACGGTTTCCCGGGGCTGAACCGAAAAGCAATTACGTGGGCGGTTTATACGATACGATGTGCCCGCCCTGGCTGCGGAACGGACGTTGTCATACAGACTCATTCTGTTCTATGCTATTCTGTCTGTAATGTTGCTTTCAGAACGCCATTTTATGATACCGTGTACCACCTACTGTTCTCCTTGATCCGTTTCTACTTCTGTTTACTCTCGCTTAGATCTTATCTTCTCTTCCCTTTCTATTTATTTATTGCCGTCCCATTCTAAACGATCATTATGTTTCTATTTTCTCGGATCAGGAACTATACAGAGTCGAAGAAAGAAATGTTCTAGAAAGTGTAATTACCGTAATAGATACTCTTGGATGGTTTATCGATAAGATTGAATAAATATTTAGAAAGAATATCATTATTATCGGTTCGATCGAGCAAGAATTCGTTTCGAAATTTATAATACGCGATATAATAGACGATCGATAAAATATGTTGGCGAATAAAGCGCATAATTTCAGCCCGTAATTAATTGTCTGAATAGAGAAGAGAAGAGAAGGGAAATGATCAAAGCCTATTGAATATGCCTGTCCATATAATTCCTCCTTAATTGACCCAGAACCAACAACGGAACCAGGATAATCGGTCTAATCGATTGAACAGTGATTAAAAAGATCGTATCACAATATTTCTGCTTTATTATATTTGTGGAAAAATTGGTCAGCAACAACGTTTAATATCTCGATCGTTCGCATTGCGTAAGAAGACTCTTGAACGATTTATTCGCGATATCATCGCGTCGGCAGCCTTTCTTTCAGGGCCGCGAACGAGAAGAAAAAGGCAGTGGGTCCCTGGGGGCGCGCCTTAAACGCTGCAGCATCGGGAAACACGATAAACTACGCTTGCGGAGTGTTGCACGCGAGAACGCGCACTTACGCCTCAAAGAGGCTCGATATAGCCGAGGAAATAAGATAAAATCGCGCGCAAAGGCGTGTACGAGGCGCACGAACCGACGCTTTATCGGGCTTCACCCCGTTCTGCTGCTTCTTTGGAATTCATACCTTCAGCCAGAGGGCTTTTTACCCTTCCTTCCGCGTCCGCTACGCTGCCAAACTCGAATATCCGTTTCCTACGCACCCGCCTCTCCGCCTGTCTTTCCGACTGTAACGGTGAAATTTATTGGCCCTCTGCCACTTCCGAGGTATATTTATTATTTATTATTTATTAAATGGATAAATACGTAGACAAGGATTACAAATGTGTCAAAGTCATTGAAAAATGGGCAGACCGCAAGAAAAAGCCAATCAGCCCTGCAGACTTACGGATATAAATCAACGTATGATACAATAGCCCAGACAATAGACAGCTGGACATAAAAATGTGTGTAGCTCCGAGTGTTTTCTGTTGACTTAAATGTTTTCCAATCTATCGCGGAGATTGCAATGATAAGGCGATCAAATAATAAGACAATACTCCAATCGAGGAGAGATTGGAGTAGGATAAAGAATTCTCAAGGCGTTGATATTTTTGAAAGATGTTCTGCTAATAAAATGAGGAGGGCTGAACATGATGCTCTATCGTTGATTTATATTTATATAAAGAAGTAGTGCAATAAAAGTTGTACCTCGGAGTGTTCATTATCGATTCGATACGCGCCTGCACAATAGCGTTCAATGTCTGCGACCGTTACTAAAGTGCGGTGATTTGTAACGTCAAAAACTGAGCGCGAAGGGATATTTCGTTTCCCAGAGAAGTGAACAGAAATTGAATAAGTGGTGTCAGGAAATAGTGAAAAGACACGATTACCAGCTGAATATGTTGAAGCACGCAACAACATTTTACGAACGTCGCTACAATCCATTTACTCGAGGTGAAGGCATGTACAACTGGCTACGAGTTCTACTTTTAAAGCACCCTGACCTGGGTTCTCCTCTTCTTTTACGGCCCTCCATATAAAGGCAAAGAAGTTCTAGCTTCGACCGTCTCGACGACGCGACGCTAGGGTATTAAGGCAAGAAAAACCGCGACCGTTGAGGTGTGCCATTATTCTTAACGCTTTGCGATTCAGTCGGCTTCTTGCTAACTTTTCCTTCAGCTTCGAATCTTTACAGTTCTCTCACGAAATTCACCGGTCCGCGTTCTTGACACGGCTAAGGAAAGACTTCGCAGTACCTCGAAGCTAGGCACGTTCAATGAAAGATGACAAGATCGCGCGAGTGGGGTGACAAATAACAAACTATTCTAAAAATTTACAGGATGAAAAGATAAAAGTGGTCGACAATGGAAAGCAAATCTTAAGACAGTTTCCGTTAGGTTTAAGTTAACTTGACATTACTACAACGTTAATTGACATTACTACAACCCATAACTAAGCCACTTCACTATCTAATCACATTATTCAGACATTCATAATCCGGTAATCTATCCTTTACGTCTTTCATTTAGCACAAGAACACGGATCCAAAGACGTTCGATTTGACATAGTTCATCC
Organism: Bombus impatiens; assembly: GCF_000188095.3. NCBI lineage: Eukaryota > Metazoa > Arthropoda > Insecta > Hymenoptera > Apidae > Bombus > Bombus impatiens. Next base: position 48,973 of record NT_177479.1, read on the forward strand.
ATCGATATACTTGTAACACTCTTTGCTTGTTAATAGAATTTTGACGGCCATTTCGCGAGCTCTGAGCGGTATCACACTTTATCCACCGTAACTTTTTACGTTACTGTGAATTACGTTCCGAGGCCAGCGAAGTCCGGCGCAGAGGCCGATGATAAAGTGGCTGGGATCCGCTGCAAACTAACGAAGAAGGAAAGCGAGGATCCTTGTTGGTTTACTGGCACAGGGCCAAGTAACTTAAATCGTGGCGCGAGACACATCGTCCATGGAATCCTACCAAACTGCGCGCCCGTGAACGATCAAGAGCTGCTTCAGGAACATTTTGTCCTATATTTTACGTTTGCACGGTCCAATGGTGCTACGAAGCCAAAGCTCGAAACAGTTCAAAAAACGATATCTAATTATAAAATATTAAATGAAAAATAACATGACATGAAACGTGTATAGAGAATAGTTGATGAAACTTTGTGACAGAAGAGAATAAACAATGACCAGAGACCAGATTTACGTACATTTTTCAAACGGCGCATGAAACTGGCGTCGGTGCTAAAGTTTCGGCCCTCGGCGCTTTGAAAAATGTTGTTTGCGTTGGAAATAGCAGCTCGTTAATGCCTTCTGTCGCTCGAAGCTTTTGTAACTCACGGATTTGGATGTTGTTACGGCGCGTTTGTCTGGATAAATCAACTCTGTTTGAGTACTTGGACGCTCGAGCTCACAATGATGGTCTTAAAGTCATAGAATTAAAATGAACATTACGACCCCCTGTTACATACCATCTTCACATACAAGAGCTTCTTGAAATTCCTCTGACATCTCTACCGTAGAAAGATCTTCCTAGAAAGCATTTGATCTTACAAATTCCTGTCGTTACGGTTGTTTCTTACGAGACGACGCTCGCTCGTAATTTACTCTTTAAACGGAGGACTAAACCACTGTTCAAGAAATAACAGAGAACGGAGCAGAGTGAGACGATATATTATCGCGAATTGCTGAAAAAGATCATCGTTCGCCTTAAAATATGAATCCGAGTAAATTTCACGTTGAGACAGTTTAGTTGTTCCTTCCTCTCCAAAGATTTTATCTTTGTTTTTATCTACGAGCTGAGTAAGAAAAATCCAAGAGAAACGAGACGTTGCTGATTGCTAATTGGTTGATTGCTCGCTGCAACGAGGGCGACGCAATTCGTTTTCCGCCATTTTTAACGCGACGAAGCTGAATCAGTTGTATCGCCTGAAGAAGCGTACCGACTCGAAGTCGATGATCAGAACGAAATTGGGCAAAAAAGGATGCCCCTGATGATTGCAATTGTAGCAAACGGCATTCTATCCTGCGCTGTGAGACGAAACTCTCATTTTCGCTGCGGCAAGAGAATTACTCCGGGAAAACGGTCAAATGCACGTTTCGAGCAAGTTAGATATTAGACTCTGAATGGCGGTACGAGTGCCCTTGCGAACGAAAGAAACACGGAGGAACTTTTTAGCTAACCGTGCCACCGAGCTCACTTCAATTTTGTGAAGGAGCTACCGTCTACGCTGTCAGAATGGTATAAACACACAATTTCTCCGGATATGAAGTACCCACGTGCACGAGTGGCAATTATTTTAAATGGTAAGCTGTAGAGAAGACGGCCCGGAAGAATTCTCATGACCCTGCTACTTCAATGCTTGACACTATTTATATTCGATTGTTTCGCTATTATAACAGCTTTATGAAATTTAACTAATGAAATGTTTGGATATGATAATCCAATTAAACAGAAGCTACTAATGACCGGTTTGTTAATTATGCGCGATTATCGTTCACATCGTTTCACAAGCAAAGTGATTGCATTCGACGCTAAAGTAGTCCCTTTTGATTCGCAATTCGAGCATCACCCGTAATCCGAGCCCTCTTTCTCTCTACATTTTCCTCGCTCTCGTTCCTCGTTTCTGGTTACGAATGCATCGTGGCACGCGCCACCCCGATTACGCCGCTTCCTCTCATGGCTGTAATTTAGAGATTCAATAACGGAACGGCTTTAGGAGCACGGACAACGATTGTTCGCGAATGGTTCCAGAAAATGGCACACGGAAGTGCAACGCGTCGAATAGCATTCCGAGTGAATAATTCACCGGATGCTGCAAGATGTTAACGTTGTTGGCTTAATTGTTGAACGTTGAAACTCTAATTTACAAGAGAAATATTCCATTAAATAAAAATCTTTCGTTAATTACGCTATTCGAAAGAAACGTTTCATGATATGATTTTCGATATAACTGTCACCGCGTTCGACGTTATAGAGCACGTTGGAAAGAGTTAGGAGGTGAATAGTACACACATGAAAAATGTTAACGATGCGTTGAAAATTGAAATTTTATTTAACAAGAAACGTATCACATAATAGAATATTATTATAATTTTACTTCATCCTGTAGGAATACGATGACTTCCAATGCATTTTATAGCTCAAAGACGATGTCTCTTGAATTTTACATGGAAGAAACGATACATTCACCGTGAAAATTAACAATATCCAGCTTAGCAATCTCCAAGATAAATATCTAGCCGCTATTATTGCACCGCTATCGTGGATGTAATAGCGATTGGCTGAGAATTGCCCAGACGATTCGTACAAAAGTCGTATAATCTCGATCCTGAAGAGAGCACGAGCGGCGCATCGATTTTATCCATGCTCGAAAGCCACGTCGTTGCACAACGCGTACTGCGATACAGTAGGAAGTGCGTCAAGTCAACGATATTAAGAAATTCTTGTCGTGAACACATCATAAAAGCGCAGCAGACGCAAAACTCATCCTTAGGACATTTCTCATTCGATAGACTGGCTTTAACGCGCGCTACTTTCCGCACCATTTCTTGGCAACGATCGCTGCCAAGCGTCTTGGAGACTTAACCGCACGCTGTTCGGCGTCGTCTTCTGTTTCGTTCGTTTGAACGCGGTCCTTTCGACGAGGCGCCATATGCATCGCGATGAAAATCGTTGGCTAGGTTAAGTGGTCGTCCTTCGAATAAAAACGTAAGTGGGACGGCGTATATTTTGGGAAACAAATATAGAAACATTTGGCGATCTTTAAATGGAATACCGTGTCGTTGAACCTATTCTGGATGAAGTAGAATTTATTTCCTTAGGAACTGCAACAAGGGAACAGACATAATAAATTGATATTCTTTAAATTTCTTTTCTCTAAAGCTATAACTTCAGTTACAGTTACAGCAACATCAGAATACAGATAACAAATTGATGTTCTTTATTTGTTTAAGAACGTTCCAATTCCTCTACGAGTTGTATTGTAATACAGATCTTATGGCAAACTTCACGAGTTGCAACCTCCTCCTCGATGTCTCATTCAGGAGCGAGCAGGTTTCGTGGGAAGTACTCGTAAGTTAAGACGTTACATTCAGTGAAGGCGCGACGATAGTCAACTGGAGGCGGAAACGCGAATGCTCCACCCGTTTCGTACGTTATCCGCCCATTCCTGTCCCTGTGGTGGCTTTATAACGTCAGAGATACGAGCCACGAGGATCCAAAACTCCGGATAATTCTGGAAATGCTGGTTCATGTAGTTTTTTTCCCCCCGTTTCCTTTCCTCTTTTATTCCGACAACGACATTTCTGCTCTCTGTTCCTCTGCGTTTTCGTTCTCGCAATTGCATCCCATAGTGCGACGAAATGTCACTAGAGGGAGGAATTTTCCTGTTAAAAGAACCATTTAATGCTTTTCGTAATATTTAATATGTGAGTCGCATCCTTGACGCAAAGTCTACATATATCCTCGAGAACTGCGACATTTCCTCATCTTCCTACACCTTTGACGAGGAGTTTAAAGCACGAATGTGGCACTTGTAATCACGTTGACGAATACAGGCGAAGAAATATGCATTTTTTTGCAAAATAATACAAAGATAACGAAGGTAGAAAATTCTTTGTACCAGTTTTTAAAAGTTATAAGTTCCAAATATAATACGTGTTTCCTCGAATAGCAACGAATAATTTGTCCTCACAAACATACACATTTTTTACATCCGTACATTTTTGCATTAAATGGAATTATTTTTATTTTAATATTTTATCTGTTAGATACCATCATCGCAACCGTAATACCGTGTACAAAACGCTTGAAACATTTTTACCGCAATTCAATAATCCTTAAACGTATTTCATACTTTTACATAGATTAATACATTCAAAAACAATTGAAACCGATTGATATAAAATTCGTTCATTGAAAAGCAACCGCGTTGATTATTCTAACCGTACGCTGTCTCTGTATTACGATTCTGCTGACATATTCATCCACGCCGTTATTCGAGATTTACCGGACACGAATTCCGGAATATCGCGTGCGATATAATACTCTCACGGCCAATAGGAGTACCAGCTGCTTTGTTGCAGAAAATAATTCGTATATTCCCTGAAAAAATTAATTTCATTCGGTGGGGAGGGGTTGCACAATGGCCGGGAATAACGTAGTTACTGGTTGAAACGCGGTCCCGAACAGAAATTCGACGGCCAAGCCGCATATGGATTTGTCATTCGATTATGCCGGTAATTCGACCAGCTCGCTAGTGCAGTTTTGTACAACGCGATCGAGGGACCGCAAAAATATTACACGAAATTATGAATCCAGCGCTTCGACCAACCACGTTTTACTAACGACCTGGTCGAGTTAAAATCACCGATGAGTGCGGATTTATTGATTCATCTCGCACGAACTCTCTCGTTCTCTTGGATTCGGGATTTTTATTTACATCAGGCGATTGTAGAAACTTCAATGGTGAATCCCATTTCCAAGAGTAAGTAGTTATATTCATGTGTACTACATCGTAAACGGAGAATGTCTATCTTTTCTTTTTTTTTTCTTTTTTCATTATAAAAATTTAATTACAAATTCAATTATAAGAATTCCATGATCAAGGGGAAAAAATACACGATTCGTTGCACGTTAGGAAAATTATGCTCTCTGTGCAATTAAGAACGCTAAATGTTTCAAAGACGTGGAGATAGGTTTAACGGTGAGTGTTAATAAATATGTCGTGGTCACATGGAATGGCGTGCACCTTGCAGCACTGTACGAGTCCGTAGGGTCAGACACGAACGAAGCCGGAGAAGCCCCACGCTACACGATTAGTTAAGTCGACGTCCACCTATATAAAGCGTTATACAGGGTGTAGAGTTTCACGTTGGATACAAATATATCACTGAGATATATCTGTTGTTAAAAACTGTGGAACTGTGGTAGAAATTATGAATAACTATGACGGCTGTTTGAAACATTTGCATAAAATATTATTGATAAAAGCCGTGATAGAATCAATAAGAAATATACAAACTAAATAAAAATTTGATGAACATGCAGAGAATTAATGTTAATAAATATTTGATAAACAGGATCGTAAAAGATACGAAGCGAAACGTATAAACCAATAGAGTTTTCATCGAAATAAAAGGCACCACGAACGGAATTCTTATATTTTCCACTCGTTGCCATTTCCATCGAATATATTCTAACAAAATTCATGGAGGAATAGACGGTGTTCGCCAGCTATTCTTGACACCTGTGTGAGCATTCGATATTTCTCTCAGCCTTATCCAAGCACTGACAACTTATCTTTTTAACTTCAATCTCGTGAACCGAACCTCTTGTCGTTATAGTGGACTGGAACCGTCGAAGCGATGCAACCTCGCGTAAAATCTATGGATCTCCACTCAAACCGCACTGTTGATGATCCAAGTACCCTTTCGAATGGAGTTTCTCGAGTTACAACACAACGGTGATTTAAAGGGAATAAATTTTCAGGATGTAACCAGGCGACACCCACAAATTTCACACATAACAATGCCAACATTGACGATGTACAGCAGCTGCACGTCGATAAAGTAATTTTTTATTTTATTTCCCCAGTATATACAGAGATGGTTGAATCACAGCGTTGTTCGATCTTTTGCAATTGTCGATCGAAGCCCTTCAAATCGACTCTACCATGCGGAAAGTATTGGATTTTATTAAACGACCAACGAAACGGTGCTCGACTTTCCTACGTCGGTCACTGCACGTTTTTCGACTGACTTTCCCATGCACTGGTCGGCGAAACTAAAAAAAAAACAAAAATAAAAAATAAAAAATAAAAATGAAACAAAGGAAAAGGAAAAAGACCGAAGCGTCTATAAACTTTTAAGGGCACTTCGGGCTTCCAGAAACTCGTCGTGTGGTTTACTGCAATCGCGAAAGAAGGCTTTGCGCTCATTTCGTATCCGTTGAAACCATTCGCACGAACTCGCAGAAATTTACGATTTTTACTATACAGATCCTCAGTGTTTTCTCTTTCTCTGCGAACCAACGCCCTCGAAGAGTGTTTAATAACGAACCTCCATTTCCGCCGCCGCTCTATTGGTAAGAACACGAGAAAGAACTTACACTTTCTCATCGTTTCAGTCGAAACAAAAGTAAATTTAATTCTTACGAAGAAAAAGCTAGATAATGTATAGAAGAATTTAAATTTAGGCTGGTTTACGGTTCCACGGTCGTTCTTCTTCCTATAAAACTAAATATATTCGAAACGATCGCGCTGAGTGTCACAGAATTGAAATTCCATGGCAGCGTGAAAAGTGGATTAAATAGGAAATCCTCGTCAGCCGGAGCAACTTAGCTCATTGATGACAAAGATAGACGAGAACAGATGAATTTCGTGGATGGAATACACGAACGTTTACCCCGTAAAATCCAACAATCATAAGGAATCAAATGCACTGCGCCGGATCGAGATTGCCATTGGAGATGTCAGGCAATGGTGTATGGAGCAAATGCCACGTGTGCGTGGAATAATTCATGAGGTGGAAAACGTTGGTCGACTGTTATCATCGTCATGAAGCTCTGAAAGGGATTCTTTGCAGTGGAAAATGCGCGGTATCCCAGTCAGACACAGCGAGATGAGACTGATTCTCGTCTAGGCTGTTATTTACCTCGCCCCGAGACACGTGCGGGCTCCTCTGAAAGATACATTCGCCATACAGATCCCTATCTCTGCGGTTATTAATTTTTTCGGAATACAGATGACAGTAACCATTGTGACAAGATATTGTTGGAAGATACTATGAGTTTTTGGAGTAACCGTGACGTGCACGTGAGTTCGTAATTATCTATATTACGATGCTTGTTATTTTTATGTAAATGACACGTTTCAATTAATCTAATATTCAGGATTATCAAATAATTTTAAATTCATGATACAATATTACTTATGGCAAGTACTATGTTGGCAAGTTATGTTGATTATATGATATAGATGAGATCATATACGGATCTCTTAATCTGAAGTCTAAAGTTAGCTTGGCCAACATATCTAGTGCTTCTAAACGTGGATGCACGTAAATTGATCGAAAATCGTCCCAAAGTAAAATGCTATCAAGGAAGCCCGATCGGAATTTCTACCCGACCAGAAGGTATCCCAAAGCAGAATCGAACACAGTCGGTATCCGTGCTCCGTAGAATCGAGGAAGATCGCGATTGGAACTTAATCCTCCTGCATGCAGAAACTACGTTCCGCTTCTTCGTTCCTCAGTTAACAGAAGCAATTAAAACTTGTCCAATATATTCCATGTAAGTCTCATTTACTTATCCGACGAGTGGAATTCCACGCGTCAATGACTTAAGAGTTCCCCAAGCGAACTTCTTGTCTGGAGTATACTTAACGATTTTACTCTCTAAATCGTATCTACGCTTCTAATGAAAATTTAACTGCAACCTCGTAACAGGTACGACAATGGTCCCCACCTTTCTCTTCTCTTTACTTCAAAGTTACGCTCTCGTAACAATTTCTCGAAACAAGTGCTTAAAGAGAAGTTACGTCTGCCACGTCTGCCACGTCTGCCATGGAAGGATCGCTATTGTATCGAGCACTCGATCCTATTCTCCTTCGAGGAAGACAGGTTGATGTGTTATGTAGGTTCAGTGGAGTGGAAGTATCGGCAGAGGTAATCCAGGTAACTGTCAGCCGTCGTTCGCGAGGCGTTTTCGCACGGATGCAAACAAAGGCACTGCTGCTACTATAGACGCTTTGAGAGCAGGTGCTTGTAAATTTGCGGCTTTGTGAACGCCATCGTCCTCCACTCACAATCAGTGGATCGTAATACCTGAGAGTGGATCGAAACACTTCACGATGCGGGTAGGTCCTGAACTGAACACGTTTGGATAGGTCACGTACCAGTCTGGAAATTTGATTATGCCGCTAAAACTGATTTTGTCTCGTTTCTCATAGCTTCTTCCACGAATCAGGTTTTCGCCGGGAAAGACGGTCGTTTGCCTCTCTAGCCAGCTAGTGTCGTTTGTCTACGTCCCCCTTGGTTCCTCATAATCACTTAGCGTTTCCTGTAGAGACGTTCTGATGTCAGCTATTTATCTGTTTCGTCTAGAATATCGCTCGGTTTGTCCAACCGTACGACGCGTGCGTGTTTTGCCTTATCTTTAATCTTTTCCGTTGAAATGGAACAGCTGCTGTTCGAGATTATTAATTTAATTTTTCGAGACTACGATAATGGGATTGTGCACGCGGTTTCGTTTTAGCTATTATCTGGCGAATGATTTCTCGAAGTATACGAGCAGCGGCGCGTTGTGCACACGCGATGTACGACGTTTTAGCGAATACTTCACTTGGAAGGCATTGATTCCAATTTTCTGTACGACTCGTTGTTACTCGAGTGAGCTTCACTTCAACCGCTAATTGGGGTAATTATTCACTGCACGCCTTGTGAAAAAACCTAACATCGATCCACATGCTCCATCATTTTATGCCGCTATTGAAATAAGGGTTTTACAAAGATCGATAGGATTATTCGAACATTTCGATCCTAAACTTGTTGAAACTACCACTTTCAGAAATTTGGATATCGAATCTTTCGTAAGTTTTCATTTTTATAAACAATTATCTTGACAAGATTCCGCATATAACGATAAAATAAAATAGATATTTAGATAGGCGGTGTCTCTGATAATTCAACCCTTTATGTCTACTGACAAATTTTACAGCAAAATCAATTTTAGGAAGGGAACGAGGCTTCCCAATGGATACAATATAGTCAAAGGAAACGGGAGAAACTATTCAGCAAAGTTTCGCGATAGAACAGGCACGATACGTGTAACTAGTGGTTAAATGATTTAACCGCGAGGCAGCTTTCGAATGCGAACGCGGTTCGTCGGTTGAATACAATTTGGTTTGTTCGTCAAAGGCGATAAGCCAGTTGCCTTCCCTTTTCAGCGAGGCAATCCGGCGACGTGGCAGCCGACTTCGAGAAACCAAGAACGCAGTTTAAACCGGATCCAACCAGTTGGCAGTTCCCGCGAGCGAATTTTCAACGATGGAAGCAAACAAATCTTAGTAAACCAGGTCGCGGTGCTCTAGAATTTTCCAAATCGAAGCCGTTTGGATTATCCTGGCGAAAAGCTCGTAAAACGTGTCCTAACGAGAAACGAAATTGTGTTAAATCTTTCGTGAAACTATCAACGTTCACAAAAGTTTTCATTCATTTTATTGTAAGATGGTATAATTCGTATTTTTAGAGCCTCTTGGTATGGGGAGAAAATTATAACGAATTGTTTATAAGTTATATGTTATTTATTTTATAGAAATGTAAAATTAACATGTTTCTGGAAAAAGACTATTGCAGTAATGTATATGTTAATTTGAATGAAAATAATTGTTGCTCTCTTAAGATACAAATATCTGAGCGCAACATTTTTAGCAACCAAAGCGTCTAAGTACGCCAGAATCATTCTACTGCGCTTTTAACACGACTTGTTATCGAAAACAAGAAATATGGAAACTCTTCACAAAGTATTTAATTTTTCGAGGTATTTTCGACATTTGTAAAATGCGTGATGATTCTAATGCAAGATCTATTCTCAGAAACGTTCCTAAACGTTCAAAAGCGTTCAAAACCACATCGTGCCACAAACTATGCAGCCAAAACTTCAACATTGACCGCGATAAGAACGTTGTTTATAGAAATATTATCTTCCATTTCTTATCCCAGCTTTTCAAGACACCTGGAAACAGCGCCAATATGGAGAGACCGAGATACGGACAATCCCAAAGATGTTGACCGCTCGAAAATCGACGATCTTGAAGCTGTGAGCCGCAAGCGGAATCTCGATAAAAATGCCACGTCGCCGATATCAGTCATCGATCCACAATGAATAATGCATGCAACGAGGCACGTGCAAACGACGAAGCAACAAAGAGGTCAGTTTGCGGAGAGTTCGATGCTCAAAGTTGCTTCTTGATCTCAGCGATTCCCCCGGACGGGAAGGTCGGTGGCTCGATGCATAAAATGCACGAGAGCGTGACATCTGACACGTCTTAGGCTGTGTTTGGGCCGCATCAGTTATTTAAGGATCGTTTGCTATGCAGAGTCAAAGTTCCACGATCAGTGCGCCTTGGAATACCTTTCGAATTCAGTCTAAGAGTACTCCACGACCAGAAAGAAAGTTCCTCTACTTTGCCATTAGTTGCAACCTCGACTCAACCGCGAGATACGTCTTGCGAAGCTTATTGCTCGCGTGGCGGTTCAGCTTCTTTTTCCTCGACGAAACGAGAGACGCTGAACATATGTTTAGTTGGGAAACTCGATATTGAGAGTGATTTTAACGAGGGAAGCTACACAGTTAGAATTTCTTTATTCTTCGTTCCAGACAGTTGCAAGATTTATTTTTTGTTCGGGCAACTCGAAACTGAAAGCTTGTTTAATTACAGGCCTCTTTATTTCTCTCGTGAAAGATTTGTAAATTCGTGTATATATATATACACACAGTCTTTTGTATTTTTCTGTTAGTTTCGTGAAGTCGGGAGATAAATTCTACGAGCATACTCGAGATTCAGTTATGAGAGTGTTCTGCAGTTAGAATTTGATTTCTGGCAGCTGCTTATTTCTTTCCTTTGAGGCTATCGCACAGTTCTCGATGTTTGCCCGTGATCACGAATATTCTAACGGAAAATTTGCTGATATCGGAGTCAAGCGAAGCCGGATTTCACTTTGATGTGGAAGTTGTTTCCAGCTATGGTAAATATTGAGAACCAATCCAATCCAAGGAAATTGATCTTTGCGACGATTACAAGTGGAAATTCATGCAAAATATACATAAATGTACATATAAACCTATCCAACAAATATTATGAGATGTTATGTAATCTATCCGCAGGTGCTTACAATCAAAACTCCTTTCCGTTTCGTGATAATTATCAATTTATTATTGTAGTATCGTAAATATATATGATTTATTTATTTACAATGAATGGATTGTACAGATATTGATTAAACTATAATTTAGACAACTAATAGTTAATTTGTAACTCTCGACACCACGGATCCAACGTTCTCTCTCTCACGCGGACTACACTCTCTCGACAACGCTAGCAACACTATCTCGACAATGCAACTCGTACTCTCTGACTTCTCGATTCACACTCTCTGGCTTCTCCATTGACACTGCCTGTTCTAGCATCCCTTTGTCTTTTCTTACGCCCACCACGCACATGTTCCGCAACCGCTTGTGGACAGGGTCACGTAGGCCTTTTCTATGAAAAGGGCCCGACGACGCCTCGGCTATCGCGACATTGTTTATGGTTTATTCGATATCTCTTAGGCCTTTTGTCCACGATACTATATTATTAGTAAAATGTGTACAGAGAGCATTAATTTGTGGTTGTATGCACATTACGTTGAAGGTTCGTCACACCTGCCTTCTCCAACCAGGGATTTTTCCGGAGAACGATGAATCTGCGAGTGTAAGAAAAGCACGCCTTCAATCTTGCAAAATATGAATCATGAATTGTACATCCAGTCAGCGTTACTCGATGATTGTTCGACGTTTCAATTATTCGCGAAATCTATATGCTACGCTAGCGTATTTTTATTAAGGATCAAATTTTCAACAGCGTAACGATTCCCAAATTGTTTTTAATCGATTTTTGAGATTTGAAAGATTTGTAGAAAAAATTGGCGAGGTTTATTAATAGAAAAGAAACAAAGAGAAAATATGATAGAACACTGTTTAGTTGTTCGTAAAAAATAAATTACACAAGAGTTCTGATTCCAATCGTGTATAGCGTGTCCTGTATAGCGTTAACGCGGTGTAAAAGCTCTCGCGCTCGCGACTTGTTCTAATGGAAGTGACGAGTATCTGCGCGGCCAGACATCTTTCAATTTCTGGAAGAGCTTGAAAGCGGGTTGTGGCGACGATCCAAGATTCGAACAAGACACCGCCTAACAGTGTGCGCGACTAGTTAAGAGCATTCTTGTTGACGTAGCCGAAGTGCTTGTCTGGGTTCTGCAAACGAGCTCTCTCCGGAATCCTAACTGCACGTCCGTTCTACAGGTTTCGAATTTTGGACACTTGTAGGTCCACGATGAAATCGGACATGGAATCGTGTTAAGTTGAAACCCTTTCCCCTTCAACGAAGTTCCTCCGTCGAGCTCGATTAACGCAATTAATCTTGTTAACGAGAAGAAACTTTCTTGCTCGGATATATGTAGTTAACTGTAATTAATTTCAAGAGATAGATCGTCGTTTGCATAAAAGGAAGGAGATTATTCGTTATCCTTGATACACTTAAAGCTTCTTGTTCCGAGAATTATATCTACGTTGGAAGAATAATTTTGATAGGAACTTTACACGTGGCTTTTATGACTGAAATTGTTGTACGAATACTATATGAAGATCACAGAAACACGATACTTATTTTCGTTGATTTCTTAACTTCGATGCCACATGGACAACTTACTAGATCCATAGATACAAGTTTCCTGAAAACAGGTGATAAATTTAAGAAATTTTATAAACGGTCAGGCAAAGAATCATGTTGGAAACGATCAATGGGGCGAAGAATATACATTTGATAATAATTTAAAAATCGCTTATCAAGTACTTCATTTGTCGTGTTCGCTCATAAATTCGGTTTTGATATTATACAATTAATTGACAACCTATCGAATCTTAAAATTATTTCCCTGTAACAAATAGGAAATACTATCTCTCGTATTTTTCATTTATAACATCCACATATTATTACCGGGGGAAATTGTGCCTGTACAGATGAGCAGAAATGGGCGATCTCTCCCTCGGTATGTCCGCAACATTGTCCCCGATATTTTGTTAGAACCACACATTCGACAAGTCGTGCAAATTAATTAATGGAACGACACAAATTTCGGTAGGGGACAAATTCGAGCGAATGTTCCAAGTATAGAACAGGCCGGCTGCGCATCACCTACAGTTCGCCACTTTGGCTATCTGACCAATTAGCTACATGATCTGCATTCTCTCTCCTCTCTGTTTAGGCTGACGACGCTTAGAGACGTCGAGCGTCTCCTCGACATCTCCGGTCGTCCGTTGTTCCGTTGTCCCTGGAGCGCAATAATGAACTAACTACGGTCACTAAACAACGGCTAATATGGCAAGGACAACGGTTGCTGCTTCTACGTCTACGTAGCTAACGTGCGGCTTAGCGAGTCTGTTCTCTCTCTCTCTCTCTCTCTCTCTCTCTCTATCTTGTTCGTCCTTGTTCAGTTTGTATAATTACGTAGTTGGTGCGTGTGCGGTTCATTGGTGACGCTGATTGATGCAGTTACGCTTACGACTATTGTAATCGTGTCTAGTCGCTGCTGATGTATAATTGTTGGAAGCTAACACCATTGGCTCGCGGGGTTACTCGAAATTATTGATCCTTATGAAATATATTGTAATTCAGGTTTAAGTTATATGGGTCGTTTGGAATTTTAATTGGTGCGAATAGAGCCGGAGAATTTGATTATATCCTGATCTGATGTTACTTTGACCCGTAAGAATATCCATTCAGGTTAATGTAATTATACAGATTGGATACTTCACTCTCGGATATTCCATTAGCGTGGATATATTCAGGGAAGATTGGTATTTATCTGGATATCTGAAGATGCTAATTTGAGTTTACTTAATAATTCAGACTGTAGGATTTTTGGATATTTTAAGAGCACATACGAATTACGTTGTGTCCAAAATTTGTGTATCCTGCAGTTACTGGATATATTCGTTTTAAAGCTTTAATTATTCATGCTTTACGATGACCATCAGAGATGTAATTGACAAGTGAAATTTTCCCATTATAAATTATTCTCACACCAAGTTGGAATCGATTTCAAGCCACTGAATTAGGGAAGCAAATACGTTTATGCACCGAGTCGTCACGTTCTCGGTACTAATGCTTATCCTTACACGAATTTATAGCACACGGGTGCGATCGTTTAAGGCAGATACTGGCACAAAGGAGAAATTCATCGGTGAAACAAATTACTTTCCCGTGCAACGTACTGGGGAACTTTCCGCTATTTACTCTTTTTAACGCTTCGTAGGTGGAGGCTTGGCTCTGTCGTATGTCTGTTGGTGTCCAAGAGCAAGTGTCTTCGAAAGTAAGACAAATACCTCGGCTACACCCGTGTACGTGTTAACTCAGCACCCACATTGCTCTCGACGTTGCCATCGTCGCCCGTTACCTTGCAACTTTTCCCTCAACTGCGTCAGTTTCTCCTCATGGCAACTTCTTTTCTTCGCAATCTCCTCTTTCTCCAATGTCTCGTTTCTTTCCACTTTTTCTCTTCGACTCTACTTTCTGCTGTTATCTCAGCTTCCTCTCTCTCTCTTTCTTTCTCTGTCTCTTACATTGTCTTTCGGACTAATTTGTACCATTGTCGATTAATTATACTCCGGTTATATGTCGTAAACAATTTTCCCGTTTATTTCACGACTTTTCCTTCATATATAACGGAAACTCATTCGTAGAAGAGAATAAACGGTTCGAATATTAAGAGAGAATAAAGTTACTTTCGCAATATACTTTCTCAAGCAGGAATATTATCCAGCTGCAGACGGTAAGTTTCATCGTTGCGCTTTGACACTTAAACCGTTAAATGTTTTGAATACCGCTTAAGTTTCCCGGTCAGAAGTTCTGAAGCCAGATTTCCCCGCGGTTGCTTTGAGAACTCGTGCATGGAATACGTTTCCTCTTAACGCATAATTCCACCTGCGCAGTGTTCGTAGCGGTTCATCTGATATTCTCAAAGCCAAATTGTACCATTTTCCTGACAGATTTCTGTATTTGTGATTCCGAATGTAATAATATTTTTGAAAAGTTCCTTATCGAATCGAACGTACAATAAACCAAAGAGCTTCCCACTCCACGCCATAAACAATAAAAGAAGTATTAATATCGGAAATATCGATGAAATCATCACTGAGAAATTCTCTCCTGAGAAACGATCATAGACCCTTTTACGAACGAGAGAAGAAGCAATTTCATCCATTTATTTCGTCCTCCAGAAATCCTCGATTTCTTCGTCCAGTTTTCTACGCAACCCTTTTATCTTTAAACTTCATGGAAAACTGGCTTTATACCAAGCAGCGCCGCACGGTCTTCGTAACACAACGGTTATCGCCTCGAAATGACGTACGATCGTGGTTCCTGCGTGAACGTGAACCCGTTCCGTGACCACGGACCAGACCAAAAGATCACCGACCCGCGATAGCACCACTTCGAGATACACGCTAGGTAGCCACTCGTGTTTCACCTTTCTTTGCTGGCTCGGCGAGGGATGAAAAATAGGACAGTAGCTTCCGGACCGTAGAAATTACGGTCAAAGATAGGAAAATGTATGCTACGATCATCGTTAGTCTCGCGAGAATACGTTTATTCTGTTAAATCACCTACCCACCGAACATTTGTAACAAATGCTGGAAAATGTTCGCGAACGTTTTCAGAGAAACATTTGTGAAGTATTCTTGGACAAACAAATGCTTGGAAGCAAAAATTCATGCGGGAGCATTTGTCGTCGAATTTTCTCCGGTGTATCTATTGACACTGCCATGAGCGTTCTCAAGTTTTCGAAAATCATTTACAATTCTTCGATATTCGTACGTACTTAGGTGTTTTAACATTGTGATTATGAAAGGGTGAAACATTAACAAACCTTCGTAAAGATCTTGTGCAGTCGATGGATTTAGCCTACTTTAAAAGGAGAGAAACAGACAGAAAACGGGGATACTACAGGAACATAATTCGCCGTGAGTGGATGGATGAAAAGTTTTACCTATCAATTCTAGCATCGGCGCGTGAATCAATAGAAAATGGGATAGGTTCCAGGGCGGGGAAGAAAAATCGCGAGAAAAGGCATTCGTCGAAGCGAGCTCGATAAAGCGAAATCGTCCCGTGGAAAGGCGACACGATCGTTGCCAGCGTGTTTGGGAAAAAACGGTCCATTACACCATCGACAACGCGGTCCTCGATCTTTCACGGTCTGCAAGCTCCTCTTTCGATTCATCGATGGTCGTGCGCGACTCGACCTATTGCCATTTCCACCAAACGGTGTTTAGGAGTTTTTAATGCGAACGGAGACGATGTTCACCGTAGGGAACAGTCGATGGTTCGGTCAACCGTTGCGAAACGGATTTCTGCCAGTGACGTTGATCAATGCTTTTCCCAGCCTGATCGTTTAGCGTGTTCCACTTGGAGAGAGGAGTAGATTATGGATGTGCCTGGCAAGACATTCGACGAGCGTCCGAGATGACAGGAATCGCTTACTAAGCAATAATAACCGAGTTTAGACGTCGCATGGTCGGGGTTCAAGTTTTGGACGCGTAGTCGGGCCAAGTGAACTTGCGCCACTGTTACGAAGTCTTGTGCCGGGAAAGTAGATTATAGACATAGTTGGTGCAGGTTGGGATAGATGGGTACTTAAGCTGATTTGAATTGCTTACGGGGCGATAATAACGATTTAGCAAGCGTCTAAGGGAAACCGGAGGAGTCGAGGAAGTTGTAGTTTTCGTTGGAGAAATAGATTGTTGGTATAGCTGATAAGACGCTAAATGAATGGCTTGATTCGAAAGTGCTAGTTATTTGACCTGCTATAAGAACAGTGTAGTTGATACTTAATTCGAAGATAATTAATTTTGTAAGAAGTTATCAAGCAGATCGTGAGCGTATCTGATTAGACGTCGAATAAATAATTCACTCCGATAGAATTATTTGACTGTCAAACAAATTATATTGAAAGGTATTTACAATTTAATCAAAGACAAGATTAATTTGCATCTTTTAAGCGACCAAGGCCCGAGGCTTTTAAAGACGCGAGTTAACGAGATCAGCACTTATTCGCATGGAATAAAACGTATTTCTATAGATTCTCACAGAACGTTACTACTCAGGTACCGATAAATTCGTTGACTTGAATTCGTGGTGAATAGCTGACGAGCCCAGAAAAATTCGTCCGAAGAATTCTTCGATCGATCACTTATCCCACGGCTCGACATTTATCGATCTGGTAGGGAGGCGTCGGTCGGCTCCACGATCGTCGCCGGCGTCGAGATTTAATCAGGAGCATCGAATTCTTGGAATGACGTCGCAGTCGAGTCGCACAAGAAGCTGGAAATTAGTTTACGCTGCTCAGCGACGCATCCAGGTAAGAAAATCCGTAGCTGTCTCTTTAAAATTCGTCGGAGCGGAATGGAATTCCTCTCGAGGAAGCATTGGAACTACATGGCCTGTTCGCGAATGCCGGATTTGTCAGATTCTCGTTTTGACAGAAGCAGGCAAGAATTTTAAGTAGAATAAGTCGGTGTAACGTCGGCCGAGTCGACTTTTTGAACGCGATTCTCCCACAAGAATATAAGGACGAGACATTTTTAAGTTTCAAAAATGTTCTCTCGCTTTGAAGACTTCTCCTCTCTGAGTCTCTTAAGACGTCATCCTCGGTTCTTGGAAGAGCGATACACGTACTTTAATCTCGCGGAACGGAAATCACATTTCAACTGCTACGACCTCGGATTAATTGCATAGCTACGCGGGAGAACGCAAGAAGATGGTTAACCTGTCCACGACAGTTTCTCCCTTTTGTAATTCTATCCGTTTCGAGCGGTCTCGTGTGTTTGAGGAAGACGAAGAAACGTCACGGCGCGCTTCGAGCAGCCCTTTGTTTCGATGTGCGGCCCGGCACGGTGCACAAAGGTGCACGCGAATGGCAAGAAAAAAAGGAGCAAGAAGGAGGAAGAGGAAGAAATGGGGGCGGGTGCACATTACGATGATGAAAGGGATTCACGCGAGCTCGGTCGAAACTCCGGGTCCTTTTACGCGCCGTCATTGGAAAGGGAGTCAAGAGACGGCGCGGATTAAACTTACTTCAGAGCCGTGTTTAATATCCGCCTGTATTCTTGCTACCATTCTCGCGTATATTGTCACCAGCCGACGGATACCAGCTCCGGTATCAGGTATCAGTTGACGAGAATGAAGGAAAATTCGCGAACCACGCCTAATTCTGAGACGCACGGACCCGATAAGGGTACCTCAGCAGAGCCGACATATTGTGATTATTTCACGAATAAAGAACGTCGAGGATTATCGATTCGAACAATGTCTGATTCGGTTGACCTGGTTCATCGAGGATGTTAGCAGGCACGAAGGAAACTGGGCTGAAATGCTTCAAAATCTTTTTATCAGCGAGCAATGATTACGATTAACACTAGAATTACCGATAGTTAACACGAAGCTGTTTCTACCACAGTCAGTTAAGGTGACTGGTCTTTGAAAAACACGTAATGATAGAATATTTTTATATTTTTCAATTTATTACTTTTTTACAGAAGGAATTTCACGTTATGTAGTACATTGTTGGTATTATTAATCCAGCTGGGACCATGATCCCTAAACGAGGATTGACATATTTATAAAATGCTACAACCAGTCGTTTTGACTGGTGTGGTATTTCTAGTGTTAGATGGAACGATCGATCCGGAATTTTTCTGATAACTGATATCGTCATATTGAATGATACGCAGTAAAAATTTTAAAAACGTGTGGGAAGTTGTACGAAACGAGGAAACTGGTTAATTGTGGTTCGATAGATGGATTGCAGGACCCTTCTACACTTCGACAAGTATCAGTCATTTATACTGGTATTGGTATAAGTAGCCTTGATACAAAATTATTTTCAGTTTGAATACAAAAAAAACAAAATAAAATTCATTATATTATTCTTTTAATTATCGTTGCGAAAGTCATCACATCATTGTGGAAAAAAGATATAACATAAAATTCATTATATTATTCTTTTAATTATCGTTGCGAAAGTCATCACATCATTGTGGAAAAAAGATATAACATAAAGTAGAAATTTTAAAATTGGAATTGTAAAACCAGTCAATTTGACTGGTGTGGTAGTTCTAGTGTTAAAATCGAGGTTACAATCTTTCGTATAGCTTTATACGAGGTAGCTTAACAAATAGTAAGAAAGCATCGCCATACTAGAAATTCTATATAATTCCGCGTAACTCTCTTCCAATATTTTCGTCATCCTGCGTTCTTCAAAGTAACTAGAAGGATATATTTGAGGTATAGGGCGTGTAAGGTGCCAAATGAATACTCGGCATTTTATTTAACAGTTTGTTTATTAACTCGACTAGCAGCTTCTTTACAACATTCAACTCTCAACTCATGCTAAAGACTGCTTACTGACAATTGCTTAATGACAATTGCTCACTGACAACTGAACTGTTAATCCGCTTTCTTCCCTTTTGCCATCGTTCGATATCCCCCCTAGGCACGTGTTCGTAAGCGTCCACGATCGTGGTCACGTACGTCTTCTTCCGAGTATTTGACGGAAGGACCAAAGGGATATCGATGGTCCATTAGGCCTGTCGGCACTTACGCTTTATCGCGGCCTTGTATATATTTCGTCGTTCTTTCATAAACAGTCTTCCAGCGATGCTATCCTAGGTACCGACGAAACCGTTGGAAACAGAGTTCTTCTCTGCGGTCTAGTGCCGCTACACATTAGTCGAGATACATCAGAAAGGAAAAAGTCAGATATATCAGTACTGCTCATTAATTTGGCAGGAAGTTTGATATTTGATATTTTTCTGTACGATAGTCTCATATATGCCTTTATTGGGATAATCCAATAAAGTTTAATATTGCTCTTATTTATTGTTTGAAGTATTTTCATTTTATTTGACGTATATAGGCCTGGTTTTAATAGGAACTCCATTCGACCTAGTAGTAGTCCACGTCCTCGTGATATCGATTTACGATCGAGATGTCTAATTTCGTAACTTAGGAGAGTACCGATTCGAGAAATATTGGAATGTAGTAGCAGCAGAATGAGACGTTGCTTGATATTCTATCCGAAAAGCGGAAAGTACTCGAGAACTCCATAAAGGTTCGTGACACGGCCACTCGCAATAAGGTCCTCGATACCCCGTGGGATTTGCCTTATCGATTTCGCCAAATCTAATGAAATTTGCGACCGAGTAGAAACTGCCGTTTCTAGGTGGCCGCGTTCCATCAATTGAATCGGTCCCCAAAAGACGCCGAGCTCCGGTCAACTTCTCAACAGTTCGATAAAATAACGACCGAATCGAGATAATGAAATCTGTATCCGCCTCCTAATGGACGATTCCGCGCGTATGATTCTTTAAATTTCTCAGACATTCAAGTTTACAGGTAGCTCAATCGTTTTCGACGAAATTCAATCAGCATTAGAATGCGTTTCGATAGTTGATTTACAATTATAATTTTCGACATATATAGAAAAGATCAATTTAAGAATCTACGCTCAAAATAATTAAACTTATTGTATAGTGTGAAATGCTAATAATTTTGAACGCGATAACGAAAGAATAAGAAAATATCATGTACTTTAGGCTCAGCCAGAAGAAATATCAGTGACGAGAAGATGATTCGAATAGACCTACGATAGAAGATCAAAGACGTTGAAGACTTTCCAGAAAAGTCGATTTATTATGGTTTCCACGATGACACGGCATTTTTCACAGACGCTTCCAACCAAATCCACCCGCATCCAGCCAACGAACGTCCATTGTACTATTTTCAGGCGGGTCGATGAATTCCTGTCGACGAGTTGAATTTATCAGAAGCAACCGAGACGATCATCGATCCTGTCAAACGAATCGAAACTGCGTTACACGCTGCGTTGGACTAATTGTAGAAACCAGTCGTGTCCGCGATAATTCGATTGGCTCGATTGTGCGCCGTTTCTAGCCTGGATTCACGCGACAATTGCACAAAAGCTCTTTCACGTGGTTCCCCAATCGCTCATCACCAACGAAGACCAAACGACGAATAGGTTCGAGTGTCTCAGCTCGAAGGAGCAGAGTTTCTTCGTGTGTGAACGACATCTGGAACCGCTCTTCCTTTGTGCACCTTCTCTCAGCAACTTAAAACGTCTCAACTCTTCAGTTTTCACCTCAAGAAACTTGGTTTCACGCTGAGATCTTCTTCTTTCCTTTGTTGTGCCTCGTGAACTTTTATTTCTTAAAAATTAAAAATAAAAAATACCAATCGAACAATAGAAGGCGCGCTGGCTGGGTTGCGAGATTAAAGCTGCATTATTATTGAAGGAGAATGAAAGATTTAAAAGATTGTTTTAGAAAGCGACATTATCCTTAACTGATCTTTGTCATGATAGAATTTATCGAGGTAGACCACTGGGAGATAAAGTTAGAGGAGATGAAGGTTAAGTCCAGGATCGTAAAAAGGTAGTAAATTAAAGATCTGTCTCTGGAGGAAGTCTCCTAGGAGTAGCTCCTTAAATAAAGTCAAGGTCAATTTTTACCATTTGTTTTAGACTGTCGACGACTTTTCAGCAAGTTTTGTCTTCCACTTCATTCTTCTGCGAGATTTAACGTCAGGAGTGTATTTTAAAACAAAAAAATCTAAAACGATCGTTCTCCTCATAGCTTCTATCATAAAATTGTCGACGTTTAATCTTTCAGATTACTTATTCTCATATATCCATTTCATTTAATGATATCATGACGTAATTTGTTAAAATTTTTCATAATTAAAAGTACTAAAATCCCCCGGTAGATTGTGAAAAATGGAAAATGGAATAGAAATTCAGATTTCCCGTAGAAACCACTGGTTCGCAATTAAAAGCTACATTCCGTAACTGAATAATGTTCAAAATAAAAATTCCACGACTTGTCACCTGGAATTTTAAAAAGTTTTTAAATTTAAATTTCTAAGAGATTTTCTTGTGGACAGGGAATTGTGGTACCTGAAAAATCGATTTCGTTCGCGAGAGTTAATCCGCCAGTGGCATTCCTGGAACTCTGAGCGACCAAAATCCGTGCTCGCTGATGTACTTCCACTGCCACAGGTGTGCAGTTGCCGCAGACTAGCGAGTAAATAGTAGCCCATGGCTTCTGCAATACTTCGATCTTCCCTATGACCAACTTTCCTATTTATTATTTAGTGGACGTACCTCGGAACACGCTCTAATTCCTATTACCGGCCGCAGAGAGTGAAGTGGTGAACTAGCGTTCATCAACGAACACGTATTTCCGAATAGGGTTCTAACAGAGCTCAATCCCTGTTAACCTAATTTTCCGAGTAGTTAAATTTAAGTTTCCCCTGTTTCAATTTCAAGCTTGCTGGAAGATGTACGAAGAAGATAATACGCGTTTCTTCGTCAGTTTAATGAGAACGATCTCTTTTCAAGCTAGTGAATTTAACAGCGTCGGTGTTGACGATGGTTTGACAGGTTTAACGGAATATTACCGAGGGATCGATAGACATTCTCATTAGTTTCGATATAGAGGATATTAAATTTAATCGAAATGGTCTCGGAAGAAGGTCGATAATCCCTGTGTCTTAAATAAAACTTTCAAGTATTGATTAATACATTCTCTGAGAGAAAGTAATAATCCTTGTGTCTCGAATACAAATTTCGCGACTTCAATTAAAATAATTGATCAAAGCGTTCTTTTAAGTGGACATTCATAATTCCTACATGAATATTCCAAATATGAATTTTAATGGAAATTCCCTCAAATGAAAAGCAAGAATATCTACGTTTTAGACAAAGTTTCATATACAGATTGAAAGAAAGAAGAATACTGCGCATTACATGACCGGTGTAGGAGACAAAGTTCGCAGTAAATCGAAACTGAACCACCGATAGACCACGATGGGCTTGTTCCATGGGATAGTTATCGAAGAACGCGAGGCAATTGATTCGTAGAGGTAATAGGTCGCGTTGCAGGCGTCAGCTGGCTGCAATCTACTGATTCGACCGCAGTCACAGCGCATTAACCGTGAAATATAGACGTGCCGCGATAAGCATGTACGTATTTAGGCCATTAGCTGAGATATTATTTTCATAAATAATGACGCGTTATTAGAACGCTGTCAGGCTTAGAAGCTCGTTCGACGTTACTATTACGCATTGATTCAATGATTCAGCCATTATTCATTCCCGGAACCTCTTAATTAAACACACTCATTTAATCCAGTGCCGTTAAATTTTCGCCGACTTTTCAGATTAACGGACCGACGTCCTTTGCAAGAACTTTTTACCGGCTTTTCACGGAGAATTTTATCGATTGAAACGATTGAAACGATTAAATTATTGCAAAGCATTTTGATACAAGGACTTCAATTTATCGAAGTTTGAATTAATTTGGTTCATAACAGCTGAAAGCGGGTTATTCAAAAGTTTTGTCAATTGTACAATATTATATAACAGATTAGTTGCATTTAAACATAAAATATATGTTCAGTGGAAACATAGATCTTATACCATCATTCAGGATGTAATCAATATATAAAATATATGTAAAATATATAATGTATAAAATATAATATTTAATTACAATGGATTGTACAAGTCATATTTGTTTAAATTAATGGAAGGTTAAAGTAAAGTAAAATAAAGCAAGGGAAGAAAAGTCAGTACTTATTCGTCTTTAACATTAAAGGGATTATGTTTATTAATGAACAAATAATAATAAGAAAAATTACATACATTCAGGAATAATCAACGACATTCGTTTCGCTCGAAGTCTTCACTAACTTTCTAATAATTTTGCAATCGAGAAATATCGATCGTTCGAGCGATTCTCTGTAATTATAGAATTTCTAGAATCCCCGGAATTCTATAATTTCTCCTTTTACGTAGAAATCACAAAGGACGAAACAGGAAGCTATAGTCTTAAACTGTATTCCCTCGGGAATAAAGAGGAGAGAAATGCAAGAAGCCAGGTGGTTCTTAATGGGTATAGAACGCTTGGTTTCCTGGTGTTCTCGCGAGAACGTCTTCCGCCAAAAAGTAAATTGCGCAACAGTGTGACGAGAAAGATGGAAACGAGCGATTTTTCCACACTAACGGGTCACCGAGGGAAAAAGTAAACCGTCCACGAAAACATACGTTTGCGGAAACTGCAAGAAATACCGAGGCCCGTGCGGAAAACACGTGGCTGCTGACCACCGTAATACATCAGTGTCATGGACAACAATAATTACACACCGATAAGAAGCAGCTGCGCTGTTCGTAAACTCAGCCTCTCACGGATTGTCTGGTTAAATAGAAAACGAAGGCAGAATTGCCGACCGAAGTGTGCAACTCGACAAGTCAGTGCACTTTGTTCGAGCTAGCGATTTACTTGCAGTATTTGTTGCGATGTTGCATACGATGTTGGCTGTTCGGTTTGGGGATCCAGAGAGTTACTTGCAAATTATGGAGTGCTATAATTTGCTGATAGTATCGAGGTATGATTGATTTAAGGTAACGAAGGATAAAATTTGATCGTATTAACTGCAATAGAATAAAAGTTAATTAAAGGCGGCGGAAGATTGGTGGTAAAAATTATAATCCAAAGAGAAACTGAGTAAAAAAAGTCTTGGTAACTGAGTAAAGAAACTATACGAATACTGATGGAAGAGTAATTCATATTACTTAGTCTATAAAATTACCAAGTAATCAACCGTTAATTCCATTTCGTACTTCTTTCTTTCGCAGAATAACAGTTTATAATTTCTCTTTCTGATAGATCTCGCGTTACATCCGGAAGAGTTTTCTCTGACGGGAATAGTTTTCTCGTGTTATCCGGAGGAAACAGCGCAACTGGATTCCGCGACAAAAATAGGAAATTTCGTTAGAGAAGTAGAAGATTCGGTCAATCAAATTAGGGGGCACGTCAGAACGAATGAACGGTTGGAAATGGCAGTAATTACACGACTGAAAGAACAGAGGAACGAGTCTGTCTCCTCTCGTCAACGGGAAGATGCGTTGCTGTGTCGCGACGGCTTTGTAATCATCGTCACGTCCGATTTTCCTGCTTGTAATTCGACGACAAGCTGTAGCTGTGTGGTTTCGTTCTGGTAGCGGAATGAAAAGCGTCGCGAAACAGACGAATAATCGACGCAACACGCAGTTGAGGAAACAACACTCGGACCCTGACTAATCGATTATGCTCGTTCGCTTATTATATACTTTCACCGATTGCGTCACGAGATCGAGGTTGGAAACGAGGAAAGCGTGGGACTTGGCATTAATACGTAATACAAGCAGTTATTACACGGCCGGCTATTCGCGTTGGAACGACGGATACTCGGCACTGTCCTTAGGCAGCACGTACGTTATTTCACGTCATGCGTTCTTGGTCGCGTTAAGCGGCCTGCCGTTTAATTACCTGCGTATTTCTGGCTAATACGTTCTTGCAGCGCTTTGTCTTTGCGTGCTACGAAACATTTCTTTATATTCGAAAGCGATCGTAACTTTCTTTCCTTTCCTTTTTGTTAAGGCTTCCAGATCACAAGAGAGATTATTTAAAAATTTATAGCATAAATTTGCGGAGTTGTTAAATTAATACTGTTCTTTGTGTTGCGAAAGGACATGTGGAAAAACTTGATCAGATTTTTATCTTGCAGAAACATTTTGGTGATAAATGAATACAATTCTCTCTATCTCTTCTCATTAATCGTAATTAGTTTCGATACTAAGTATTGAAATATTATTAATTGTTCTCCAACGTACATGCAATTTATTCTGAACACAAATTAACGTACACATATTATAATTCCATTATAAAGATACATTTTCATACAGATTCGTACAACTGTAGCTCCGAATGAACGTAACCGTTCGGATATTGGAAATTTAACTATCGTTCGTATATCTGAAACAGAGTTGTTAAGTCCATTAACTGACTCAATAACAAAGTATGGATAAGTGGAGTTCTATCGTAAACTATATGACATAGATAGAAATACCACTAAATGAAAGCTATAAGTATAAAATCCTACTCTACTTCTTTGGCTCTAAGATAAACACTAAATGAAATGAGGCGAAGAAGATTATTTGCGACTAAAATCATTTTGCATACGTAGAAATATCTGAAATATTATGTACAGAATGGTCCATGCAATTGCTTCACTTTATAATTCCATTACCAGTGCAGTTACAAAAAGATATCAAAAGAGATTGATATTAAGAGAGCAAGATGAATGATCCAAAGAATATTACATACGTAGGATCATGTTTTGTTTAGAAGCGTAATGGTGCGTGTACAATCAACACTTGTAATATCATTTTTAATGTAAAATTTATTAACATTAAACTTAAGACAATGAAAACACAAATGTAAGAGTATTGCGTCACTGTCAGGTTTTTCCTTGTTTTTCATATGATATTCTACAAAATTAAAGTCAAAGTATCTTTTAAATTAAACAGTTCTCGACCATGTTACATCAATATTCTCTTTCGTAGAATGACGAAAGGAATATATCTAGGTAAAAAAATACTGAAATTGTTGATTGCACATGCACCATTGCACTTCTAAAAAAAATATAGTCCTACGGATGTAGTACTCCTTGAACCATTCATCTTTCTCCTTTGGCATTTTTCTGTAACTGTACTGGTAACAGAGTTATAAAATGGAACAGCTGCGTGGACTACCCTGTATATCTTCATCAGATAAGAAGCGAAGAGAGCTTTACAATTAAAACGATTCTGCGGTGTACAATTAAACAGTTTTATCTATACATCTGAGATAAAACGGCACACCCTATGTGTTTTAATCCAATTCGGATTATAACACCATTGTGGTGAAATCTTTCTCTCCCCATTGAGCAGTAATCGGCTCAAATCGAGCTAACGAGAATCATGATTTACGCGTCGAGCTTAGTTGTAGTTTTCGCCTCCTCGAGAGTGAACGAGCACGTTCATCTCGCGTATCGACGCGCATTATCTCGCCGTTCGTTCCAGAACAACTTCGCGCCTGTGATAACTACATTTGTCACATGGGCGAACTCAACTTTCGTTTGAACGATTAGTAATTAATTTATGAGGAACCTCGTGTGCTCAGCCGAAGCGGGATAATCAATTTTCTGGCACACAGAAATTTCACAATATAAACATAGGAAATGAATAATTAATCCGGGAAAAATATAAATAAATCTCGATGAAGAGCAACTAAAAGTTGAAATACGTGACTAATGATGCTAATAAAATGACAGGCTTATAATAATACCGTGATAAAGTAAAAACAATGAAAGATATATCCAATTTATACTTAAGTATATTGATACTTAATTTATTAATATCTATATAGGTATTATGACACTTATAACCAGGAATGTATTTTATCTAGGAAATCAGCTCGATCCGTATGCAACCAGTTTTTATCGGCGAATCGTTCAGCAAACGTATCTCAACGTTTAATTAACTTTGAGAAGTATCAGAGACTAACCACCGATAAAACAAAAAGGGGAAACGAACCGTTGATCTATGTTAATTCGTTTCGACCCGGGCTTTGATGTTCTCGTCCCTTTGGTCACATTTTAGGGAGTTTAAGAACCGACACTAGTAGTCGATTAACGTTTCCAATTAAAGTTAATAAACCGGTGTTTCTGCAGCTTAATGAGGTTTGGTTTGCTTCCCGGTTCTTGGGCGACAAAGTTCGCGAGGGGTGAAAATTTCGACGAACGTTTCGACGAACGACACCAGCACCTTTTCCGTGGCACGTTGGCTAATTTTCATATGTCACGGACCCTCTCGTAATTTCGAGTTGTCTCCGGTTCGCGCGTTACACGCAGTTAGATAAGGTTATGCGTTTTAATTACGGGCTGAATTACAACAGCGAAGTGGATTCTTCGTGTGTCGCTCGCCTCACCCCTGCGCTCTGACTTATGCATTATTTACATAATCCGGCCGAGGGAAAAAAATAGCCTCGCTCGCTACAGAGCCACCGCCGGCTTTATTTTTAATGCAACAAAGTGCCGCTTTGTTATTCGGCGACTCGTGATTTTTCCTTGCGCCGTGTTAAAGCGGAACGTGATCATCGCGAAACTGTCAGCGGAGAGACATATTAATGTTCCTTTGAGATTAAATAATTTAGGATGAAGATGGGGATGTATCTTTTCGAGAGGCAAACGATTAATTTGGATAATAAACTTTCAAAGAAAATTCAACGCTTGGCTTTTGTAGAGCCCAATTAACCAATAATTAATTACCATGCAACATAAGGGGAGTTAGAATGTCTTCATCGTGTTGCGAATCATGTTTCAATTCGTTCACAGTGTTTGAAAAAAACTCTAATATAAAATTGAAACGATGTAACAAATTATAAACATTATTCTCGTAATTTGAGAAATGTTATAACGATAAAGAGACAATTGAGTCGAAAATAAGTCAAAGTATATAGAAAAATGAATGCAATGTATGTTACGTACGATGTTTCAACTTATTTAGTTATACAGAATTCATTCTTAAATTATTAAGTGACTAAACACGGAATGTCTCAAGTTTAATCATTCAAAGAACTATTCGAAACATCCGCCGAAATAGAGTAGCATTGCTGCCTGACTAGTGTCATCCGCTACTACTTGAATCTTCTGACTGCGCAGTCTTAAGCTGACGGCAGTGAGCCCGGTCTTTACGACTACCTTCCACAGTCCTTCGTCGTATGCAAATGAAATATCTGGCGCATTCACCCACGGACCCATTAATGTCCTTCCATTATGACCGCTGGTGAACGAAAATCCCTTTAACAGGCGATCATTAAACATCGTTGCGCCTTTCAGAACGTTTTAATGACCCAGCGGGATAGCCATGGGGATTAATCAAGATTGATTTAGTCGAACAATCCAGGTTATACCGTAGATTTAACCGTAGATTATGCCGCTGGTGAGTATATTCCCAAGGACATGGAACACCGCTCCAGAAGACGTCTCTCTGGGGACTCTACATTTAGTTTCATGACTTCGCGTCTACGTGGTGATTGACTTTCCGTGAAACCCGTGAGATCAATGATAAGATTTGTCGAAAATAGGTTTGTGAGATCTCTAGCGTATTATAATAATATGAATCAGATACACCGGCTCGCGATAGTAATTTAAACATTTGCTATGGACAACTTCTTGTATCTGTTATATATGTTATGTAAAACATTTTGAAATTAGTTCTGTAATGAGACACTATTGTCATGATTACATTGAGTCTATTAATTAATAATCGAGCTGGGTCGAAAATTTGACAATCAAAAAATAAGAAGTTTATTTCATTCATAACGGGTAAAAACTTTTATCCTCTTTACAATTACGATGTTAGAATGGAAATATTGTACGCGACGGAATGTACAACATGAATTGTGTGTAGTTGGCGAAAGAAACCGTCGTCGATCAAACCATTGATCACGAACAATCTCTCCTAGGATCTCGCGTTAATTCGCCATCGTAACCTGTAAGACAGGGATTTTCGTGATCCGATTTACGTTATCTATCCTCGAAAATTCATCCACAGAATATCGAGTGACGCTTAAACCATTGATTGACCCTGATTCTCCAATAATTTCCGGCTTCCCCTCCCGTTTAATATAGAGTGTCACAAGTTTCTGTAACACAGTTTAATTAATTGTTTCGAGCAACTATCTCCCATTTCATAACTGTATCGAATAACATCATTAACGCTATTGTAGAACAAAATTGGCATTCCCATCGAAATATTTCACCAAATAATGCTGCAAAGACGAAAGGAAAAAGAAAAAGCGATACACATGTAAAAGTATTTTTTAGTTGAAAGTTTCTCAACGTACACTTTCAGAGAAGTGAAACGGGACAAAGAGCAAAGTCCATTGAACGAGCAGAAAGAGAACAACTCAGCGAAACAAAGCAATCGGAACAATTGTAAAGAGGGGTTGAAAGAGAAAAAGGCGGGGAAACAGACCAAAACCACTTTACCAGTGAGCACTGCCAATTTTACGGCGTAAAAATCGTTACGATCGATCAATTGCGTTTCTGTGACGTATAATTCCATGTGGTCAGAATGCAGAGATTCTCTGGCACTGCACTGGCCGGTGAAATTAAATCGAAGGCTTGAGAAACTGTCTGAGAATTGTTGGCAAATAACTTTCCTTCGGCGATGTGCGACCAGGTCGAATGGATTAGCGGCCGAGTTTAATCAAACCGATTGTAAATCCTGCGAGGCAAGTGTTCTATAAAAATTCATTTGCGTCGGCCCTCTAGCATCTGCCTCTATCTAGCGACCACTAAATTGTTAATTAAATCGAGCAGGCCGAGTTTTATCGTGGCTCGAATTACCCCGGTCGACAACGCTTCGTCCGACGATTTACATTTAATTTCTTGTCGGCTGGGAAGTTTACAAGCTACCGAGCTCAGACAGTTTCGTTGTTTTGTCATTTATATTTGGTAATAGCTGCAATTACGTCGTGTATCTCGTTTACAAAAAAAAAAAAATTCATTCGTTGTAATAACGAACAGAATCTCGGATTGAAACAAGAGTGAATTTGAATACATGTCTTGTTGTCTTTTAATTTACGTTTAATAATTATTTCGCTCATATCATGTACTTCGTCTATGCAAAAAATACATTTATATTTTAATATCTTCGTAGCATAATCTTTTGTAATAATAAACAAAAGATGGAACTAAAACGGCAACAGACCGGAACATTAAAAATTAGGACTCTTACTTGTGAACATATAATCTGGTGCTTAAATGTATTAGTTAAATGCCCAAATAACAGTATTTCACAGAAAATCGGGCGAAAAATCCACGCAAACTCTGTACACCAACAGTTCGCATTTCACTGGCGAATGTGAAAACAGCGGATTTTACAAAAAACCTTTTACCATTACCCCGTGATTCTCATTTTCTCCGAATGAAACTCTGTCTAGTTTTATCACCGATAAACTCGATAATCAAACGAGGGAATCAAGGACAGCCTAACGAACCGAGTAATCATCTATTCGAATTGGGAGACATAAGATGCCTCGATTCAGCGTTCGTGCATAATTAATTGCAGATTCAACTCCTTCCAGTCAGATTTCAGGCAGAGTGTGTCAGGTTGAAAGGCCGTGCAGGATCTTCTCTTTCACAAAAGGACAGTCAGACAGGGCACTTTTTGTCACCAGTGCTGTTCTCTCGCAGCCTTTTCATCTCGCCGACACTCGGTAATGGAACACTGCCAAATGTAAGAATCCGTACTCTCCTTCGTCGTGTGCGTGAGACAGAATAGCCATTTTAACAACCCTGGAATATTCAGTGCCATACCTTGTCTCATTTTTCTCTTTTTTCATCTTTTTCTCATTTTTTTTTTTTATTTTCTTTTTCATTTTTTCTCCCCCTTTCTTCTTCTTTTTTTCTTTCTTTTTCTCCCCCTTTTTGTTCACAGTGATGTGTGTGACTTGAATGAAGAAATAATTTGTTTCCCCTTGTTCAGTGTCACAGGTTTTTGGACAAGAGGAATGACGAAAAAAGAACAAAATATTTGGAAAAACAATTGTGTATTGACTCAGGAAATATTGTAGCAGAATTTCTCTCATTCGGTTTGTCGTCCGATTAATTTTCGAGCCGCGACGCTGTTTGCGCAGTTTAATTACGCGACGAGGCACCGTTTTATCCTTCCATGTGCGCGTGCAATACGGTTCCTGATTCAAATTTGACAGGTATTCAATTCGCAGTGCGAAGAAGAGGCGTGATATTTTCATGCGCAAAACAGATTTTGAGATTAAGGCGAAATTATTTTTCTCGCGTCACGAACAAAATTGGTTAATAACTCACAGATGGGAACACCGGTATTTTTTTTTTTTTTTTTTTTTTTTAATACGCCAATCTATGCTTTTATCGCCGTCAATAAGCTGAGGCTGGTATCAAAAAATATTTAAATACACCGGCTTTATATTCGTGAAATTTAAATTCCAGACTAACCGTGAAAAGTTAGTTTCGCGGAAGACTATCTGAACTTGCCGCGTCCGGAATTTTAAGATAAAAGTCAGCCAGAAAACTTGTACACAACAGGCAAGATTGGTCTGCATTGAATGCCAACGCTTACTCGCGGCCGATGAAGATTTCCTAACATTTCAGATTCTGTCCCTTCCTTGAATTACTTATTGGCGAATACGGCAACTTCATTGAAGTTATGAGAAGCAAAGAACCGATGGAACAATTGGACGAGATGGCCTCAGAACGAGAACCACGGAAGTCCATTAGTTGCCAGCTATTTCCGTGGAATAAAATCACCCGAAAGGCAGATATAAGCTTCTTCGTTTTTCCTTTCTTTTACCATCGACTAGCTGATGGAACAGCCAAAGCACAGCTGAAAAACGGAACACGAAAAGGCCGAGGCGAAACTTATGCAAATTCGCAATTTCGTTCGTACGTAATGTTTTCGTCGTCCTTTCGGCGAGGATTAGTTCATTCCCTTTCCATTGCTGGTCGGTCCTCCTTTCTCAAATGCAAATCAGTTGGAGGTATTTTACGAATTTTTATGCACTGAAGTTTGACTATGTTTCGTTAGTTACATCGGCTATACGTCTGCCTTTTATATTCTGGTCGTTTCTACTTGGATATAGGGCTTCGACGCTTTATTGTTGACTGTTACTACTTAACAATGGCTCGCGCAAGACGTTGCGCATTTTCTTCATTTCAGAAACGCTTGTAATAACGTCCTCGTATATCTACGCTTCTGTCAGAGTACAATTTTCAGATGTAGGAATAAAAATTTTTATTCCTTTGTTACAATTTTCACTGTAAATGGCAAACACTTTTAACTCGACAACATTAAAATTAAAACTGCGCTAGTGCATACTGCGCGAAGCAACGATTTTACAGCATCGTAGAGAAATATTTTTAATGTTTCCATATCCCTGTAAAAGTACGATCATCGAAGAACAAAGAAGCTTCAGATGCATCGTCATCGAGGCGCTTTCATCCTCTTCTACGAGCAACACGTATCGATTCTCGCTAATCTTCGTCCCGTTAAAAGCATTCCACAAGGAAATTCTATTTTTTTCACGATAAATCTCGATCCTCTCGCAGTGGAGGATTACTCGCGTTTCCGATCTACGGAAAACACGAAGAGGCAAGATGTACGGATCATGAAACGCGTCGAATGTTTGCATTGTGCGCGAGCTCGTCGGCGTTTCGAGCGTTTTCAATTTTTCTCGAATGCGTGCAACTTTCTTTTTAGGACGATTGTACAGTTTATAAGAGAGGTTGAAACAATTTTACGAGCCGACAGGGAATTGGGGAAAATCGGCTGTGTGAAAAGGCCGCGCGTCCAGTGCTGGCGATAAGGCATGAATTATGAAGCCACTTGTACGCGACGCCACCACCAGATAAGGGCGTCATTAACGCGCTCGTTCATTATCGGCTTCTTGTAAATTTCACCGGGTTTCGTGATCTTTTGTCGATGCGTATAGAAAGATTCTAGAGAAGCAGTAACAACTGTAAGTCGCAATTATTTTTATGCATTTGTAAGGAATTGCTGCATTTGGTTAGTGTGTCTTGATAGACACAACCTAGTTGCAACTTTTTTTGTGAAATTAATGAAAGCAGCGACTCAGAATGTATAGAAAGACTGACAGGAAGAATATTCAATACTGAGAATTAGGCTGTAAGGAAGCTGAAAGGATATTTCAGTGAAAAAGTGAGAGAATCAACAGTAATGGAATAAATAATGAACGATTGTCAGATAAATAACAATGAATAATATATCTGGAAGAACAGTTAATAAAAGTTTCAATTAAAACGATCGACTTCTTTCTTTTCAAAGAACAATAACGAGAGAGTCACGCTGAAGAGAAGAATCCTGATCAACCTTGTAAAAGCATCGTGTAACAGTTATTTCTGTTGAAGAAGTGGAAAAATTCCCCAACTATTCAGTTAAATGTGTATTGAAAATCGATGCTACGAAAGCATAAACGCTCGCGATTCCATTCCAACGTTTCACGCTGAATAAACTCTCGAATTCGAACGAGGATCCGATAAATCTGAAGTGAGACTCGAAAAATCAAGTTGTTCCTCCGGTTTTCGGCTGTTCTTTCGTCCGAATGGCCACTGTAAATTCACTTGGCACCAAGCAAATCTGCAACTCAAACTGCCCTGCTTTGAGCGGAAAAGATATTAACGTGTCCTCGCGGCTCCCCTATCGCAAAAATATGGTATCTTTATTGCCGTAATAAATACGCTGTTGTTTGCCATTCATCGTGATCATGTTTGCGCTCGTAACGTAAATATCCCTTAATGCGTGCAATTGTACAAATTCCACCGACCACTCTGCCAGGTTCCCCTATTAAAACGCCACTGCATTAACTAAAACAACCCTCGTTGGCCGACACTTTTGCAATATCATCGCCGTTTATCCTTAATACCGTTGATCTTACCCGGCCATAATATCTTCCACAGTGTTCATTTCTCTCCTCTTGTCTCGAATCCAAATCGTTCAGGCAGCTTAAACGTGCAGATTCGTTTAATGCTTCACTTTACCAATTGATTATTAGGTTTCTAGGTTTTTACTAATTGCGGAATTAACCCTTTGGAATTGGGGATTTCACAGAGTCGTAGCACAAAGGAGAGTTAGGTAAGCTTCCAACCATGATACCACAAATTTCTCGCGTTATACGTTTTTATTAGATGCATTATTATTAGATTCTTATTAGACCAAGAATGTTTGTGAGAGATTTACAGTTGCGTACACAGAACGTAAATCATACGCAAAAATAAAGTCCAAGTTCGAGTTCGATCCGTCAAATATTCAAGTTTCTATTTCATAGATATTTGCAACAATATTTGATTAATGTAACAATAGATCAAGATCGATTAAAAAATAATCAGAAAAGAATGGAAGAAACGGTTGAATGAGTTTTCAGACACTCTGCACCCTCGTAAATTTCCTCACGTTCGATATTGAGCCTGTTGGAACACGGTTTCTTGGAAGTTCGTCGATAATATTGTCCTGCTCCGAATCCCCTCCCCCTCCTCCCGGCAATTTTCGCCCCTCGCCACAATCGAGGGTGTAAATTTAATAAAGCTCCGTCTTTATCTAAATGACCGTGATCCCTAGCGATATCTTAGCGCGCGCGTTCACCGCCAAATACCACGGCGCGTTTAGGACTTAAGGGGTCGTCTCGTCTCCTTCGTTCGCTCTCTTTATCTCTATCGGCGATTTTCCGAGTTCCAGGCGAGAATTCTTTCCGCTATAATCCGTTCAAAGAAGAATGCAATCCTCCCCCAGTCTCATCCCCCCGCGAACGATCGAACGTCCTACATTCTGTTCTGAATCGCGAACAGTGAAACTTTTCGGTTAACTTCGCTCCTCGTAAGGAAAAGATTGATTGGATTTTCGAGGCGTCCGAATGAAGTTCGCTCGCGAACCAAACGACCAGGGAGTAATAGAAACTTGGATCCGCCTCTGTAATAAATTTAACTTTCCCTATTCGACAAAGCTGTTTGCTTACATAAGAAGAAAAAGAGATAAATTTTGCGCGTGTTAAATCCTCGAGGAATTAAAAATCGTCAACAAAGGGAGAAAATCGAATTTGCCAGAGATTCGGAGTGGGTTTTATCGGCTTCTGTCGAAGCTGCTAGCTCCGAGAGGACCTCTTACCTGCGCTCAAAATAACTTGAACTGGCTTCCAGATCACTCTATCGACCTTCGAACGCTTCTTCCACGATCGTTAAACTCTTAGACACGAAACCCAACTCCTTCACTATTCTGCTTACCGCAGAACAGAGTTCGTCGGATTTTTGCACGAACTTTCTTTGATATTCTGGCTTCATAGTTGCCTTTGGCTGTCAAGGACAGATTTTGTAAGTGCTCTTACTCGTGTGAAACTTTCTGCATCGATCAAATCCATTTTCTGCAGTTCGAGCGTAAGAAAGGATTAAGCAGATGTATAATACACAGATCAGAATATTCTTTCTCTGAATCAGAGCATCTTCGGAGTTACCCCTCTTCTATATATACGAAATATCTGTTCCTAAATTCGCGCCACAGTACGACACGATACAGGCAGCGATGGATCATTCAACGGAAATGACGAAACTTTGCTATTAAATATCTCATTAACCGTATCTTCTGAAAAGAGGCAACACGAATCTCATGCTTTTCTTCGTCTATCTATACACCCTATATCTCTTCGTTTTTCCCAACTACTTCCTTATTTTGTGTCAAAACTAAATTCATCCAACTCCTATTATCTCTGCTCGCAATCAATTGTATATGCAATCGGATAAATTGATATTGTTATAAACAGTCGTCTTGAAAGCCTCGTAACATAGATTTCTTTTAGTTACAGCTTGCTGTATAAGAAAACTTCTTACAAAGTACGAAAAGATTCGGAAAAAGGCAGCATTTACACGATTAAAATCTTATCGTCATTGGAATCGATAAGACTCACGAATTACAAGTAAAATAATCGAAACACAACGAGCTAGCGGACGAAGAAAATGGCTGTTTGAAACGGTTACTCGAAAGATAACCAGCTGACTAATTAGAAGGCTCTTCGGTGTACACGCAGGCAGGTACAAGTGCATTCAAAACACATTCACCGACGCGAATCTTTGCTGCCTTCGTTAGCGTTAGTCGTTTACTTTGCAGCAGCGGAAAAAAAGCGTCATTTGCACGCCTGATGAGAATTCTTAAAAGCGGTTTGTTAAGCACATGTATCAAGACGGAGCACAAATTCCTCGTGTTTCTCACTACGGGTAATTCCTTTCCTCGCGGAGAATCGCGATCCTTCTCTACCAGAGCGTTGAAATTGAAGAGATTGAGAAAAACGCCGGAGAATTCCGAGGTTAGTTTCACGCCAGTCAAAAGATCTTCTTTGTACCCTTTCGTAATACACGAATGAACGAATGAAGTTTGGCTGGTTTCATTGAACGAGGCTCAATGCGTTCGCTTGAATGGAACTTGGCGAATTAAAAAATTCGTAGCTCGCGTACGTGATAATGGGATAGAAAAGTGTACGAGTTTGAAAAAGAAAATGGGGAATTGAGAAGGATATAGGGTGTATAGAGTAATTAGCGGTTCAAGTAATTCAACGATGACTTTAAAATCTGAAGTGTCGTGACACGAATGGAACACGAATTACTCGTTAAAAGATGAAAGGGTTTTAGATTAGAAGCAAACTCCGTCCTTTTTAGACAATCGTCGTTGGAATGAAGATGGATAGGACCAGGAACCCCTATTCCGTGGAACGCAACTAGCATAACGCGAACCCGAGAAAGTAATTACGGGACGTCCATAAGACGATGAAGTTCAGAAATTGGACGACTGGTGAAAAGTCGGGAGGAAACCATAGCAGGTAATTCGGAAGGTTGAAGGAACGTCTCAAAGGCGACCAAGATTAATGAACTTCTTACGTCGTCGCGATTAAGCGTGAGAAAAAACTCCGTTTCCTTCTGACTTCGACCGCAGTTCTCGTTCGAGACTCGAAGAGACCTAAACACGTTCTTCCGTCATACTTTTTCTTCCTTGGAGACTCGTTCGAAGGCTATCTATCGCTTTTTCGCCAACCAGGTCTTGTTCCGTGTAATTACTTTAGGTGTTGTGAATGGGAGCGAGAAACGCGCGGAATTTGAATGTGAGAAGAGATGGTTAAACCGAGAGATACAAAGAGAATACGATTGCTCCGAGTCAATAGGATATTTCTTGAAAAGAAGAGTATACATAGGAGAAGTTTCTTCTTGAAATTCTAACCGCGAGATAAGTGTACGCGAGGTGGGTTTTCTTTTGCGTGCAAAGAGCTTTTTAAGATTTCCAAGTTCTGATAACGACCTACTTAACTTTCTTTGTATTATTTCTTGATATTCGAATTTATGAAACTAATCGGCACTGGCTTCCAACCGACTCAATCAATCGAATAATCAGATATAAAATAAAGACGTACGATAGAATTATTTTACTTTTGTTATTGGAAAATGTCGCAAATACAAACTTCTTTAAATCATTACATCGATAGATCCCAATCTTTCGTACAGAGCTGACATTTCAGTTTTCCAATTCAATCCTTTCTATTTCCACAAGGGTAATAGTAATATACATAGTCGAGTATAAACAGTCTAAAATTTCGTCGAGGGTCTTTTCTACGAAGATTTCATTATCCCCGGGGATTCCTGCGAGTTGCTTCTCGAAGCGCTTAAAGTACTGTTTTCCTTTACGACACGCCGTTTTATTATTCCCTTAACCGCGAACGCCGCACGGTTCCGAGTAAAATATTCAACGCGACGGTTTTGCCTTTTTCCCTGCTCTCGCGGGACATAAAAGCTCGCAACGAAGAGTCAAAGATTGTTGGAGAGTTCGAAAATCTGCTTGTCTACCAACGATCTTCGTCGGTTTATCGTGTCAACAGAAACAGCATTCAACGTCTCGCCATAATGGCGCCGATTTAACATCGATAATGATTCGAAAGAGAAGCGAGGAACTTCGTAAAAGGAAATGAAAGCCTTTGCTGATCTTTTGGTGGAATAATAATTAGAAAACGGTGGTTTCCACTCCCTGGATGGTAATCGAATACAGAGTTTCAAGTTGACGAATTTAAATCGAAGGATAAGATTATTTGCGACTAGATTATAATGTAAAATTTGAATACCAGAATAGCTTAAAATCACGGTATAAGTTGATGATTGAATTCGTCGGCGAGAACGAGTTAATAACTTGTGAAGATAAATCGAAATCCATCGTGGAATTACTTGGTCGAATTAGTCACCGTTACAGAGATTCCATTTCGTAATGGAGGCGTTCAATTATTCTTCTAGCCCAATAAAAGAGAGAAATAGCAGTTTCCTCCGGGAAATATGCCGGATTTTCTTCGAGGGAAAATCATAGTCAAGAACTGAAACGACTTGATCAAGCTTTCGCACCGTGTACGCGGTAACGAGACCATAATTTAACGTTTTCGCCTCTCGCGACCGGAGGGTACTCGCGTATGGACCTTACTTTTTATTTACATTTAATTC
The DNA here is from genome assembly GCF_000188095.3 of Bombus impatiens. Taxonomy (NCBI): domain Eukaryota; kingdom Metazoa; phylum Arthropoda; class Insecta; order Hymenoptera; family Apidae; genus Bombus; species Bombus impatiens. The sequence goes on from NT_177479.1 coordinate 88,038, forward strand.
CGCGTGTAAATACGTTTATGCATATTTTAACGAGTTTTGCCCGGATATTTACGCTCATAACCGCCGCCGTAATAAATATTTATCGTGGTCATTAGATCATGCATAAACATACGTGGTCGAAGAGGCGTGCTTTGTCAAATACACCGCTTATCACCGCATTTTCCACGACATTTATGCAAATATTTCGCCGCGAATTTGCGTCTGTCCGCTATATATTTCGCAAAATTTTAGTGAAACACGTCAACCAATATCACTTCGTTCCTCCCTTCTCTGCGTGATTGATATCAGTTTCCATGTGCGACGCGACACACACAATCATAATATGATAATTTTAAACACTCGGGGCGCCAAGCTATTTAAACTTTGAATCATTCACGAGTTCAAACAATGATTTCCACGGAATTCATCTATGAATGCTCGTAAATTCGTCCCCATTATAATAATTCATCGCTTTTAACGAACCCACCACCATAGGAACGTGATTAATTTCTGTTATAGCCTTGCTACGCATTATGTATATGTACATCTATGTATATGCGTATGCATATTTATAAGCCTATAGACCTGTATTAAAAGCACTGAAATTTAGAATTACTAGAGTCTAGCGATCGATATTGTACAGTGAAGTTCTTTTAATGGAGCTACTTTCGATATACTCTGTGTAACTGTTCCTTTAATTCCATTGGCCTCTTAAGTTACGGTTTGCAATCCAGTTAAACGCAAGGCAAACAGAAGCCAAGCTCAAACTAACGAAGGGTGAGCAAGCCCTTCTCTGCTTTCGTTACGACGATCCTCAAACCTCGACTCATCCGTCATTTAAATTGCAGCTGGTATCTCTAATTAAAAAGTATCGGGCGCAACTTCGATGAGGTATCGATTACGATGCTTTTAGCAATTTCCAATGGAGAAGCAAATAGCGAGAGCTCGACGTGAAAAGCAGAAGAGTCGAAATCTAAACTTGTCCGTGTCAAAGCTCGATTCGAAACACGATTCGAAGTCGGCTGGAAATAATAACTAGTTCTTCGTTCGTCTTAGCGTTAAAAGTTACGATATATTATTAATCAGAAACTTCTTGTCTTTGCTCTATTATTTTCAATATTTTCCTATTATTCCTCGATAGTTTAAGGCTAACTTAATTTCACTCAGTTTAATTTCACTCCGGATTGATCGCTGATAACGAACCAGAGGATTTCGCGGGAACGCGGATGAGATGTCAACTACCAAGAAGGAATTAATCGCTTGTTAACGAAACACGAATATAGCGATCGCAGATCGTATTAATTTGGTGAATATACAACGAACAGTTTACGTGGTGACAGTCACAACGCTGTATTACATTGTCGCTGCTGCAACACCGCGTTTCCTTCGTCGTTCACTGTTTTGCATCGCCGCAGGTTGCGAATTGCGACACGCAACTATCGTGACAATGTTTATTTATTTATTTATTTATGTTTGTATGTATGTAGGTATTTATTTATTTATTTATTTATTTATTTATTTATTTATTTATTTATTTATTTATTTATCTAAACGGGTTTGATCCCTTTTTATTTTTGTACACACACAGGTGGTGACCCCAGGCACATATGAGTATAGAAAAGTGTCGTAATATGAAACAAATACAAGTATAACAAGTGGACTGTAGATTAATTAGATACATATTTAATATTATATTATGTATTATTTTATAATATTATATTATATTAATAAAATACATATTTCGAGACAAAAATATGTGGCATATTGTAACTCGCTACGGTATTTCTATAGCATATTTCTGTGCGTAATTTCGAAATTATGAGACCGTGAAATTCGGCTGCAATTACCAGAAATCAACGGAACAAACACGCAAAGTGAATAATTAACAAACTGCAAATCTGCACGCGCGCTTTGAAACGTAAACGCGGCAAGTAGAAGATACAACAACTCTCGACTTCCGAGTGAACCCGCACAAAGAGCGAAGTTTGCGTCTGACAATGTCGTTTCCGAAGCATGAAGCGGGCCGCTTATCGCGGCGAACGTTCACGCCGGTTCTTACCAGTCGAACGAACCTGCGCCAACTCTATAATTGACTTCTAATCTCGCATAATGACGTCGGTGTATCAGAGACGAGCGAAGACCGCGAGTCCATGACCGACGAAACTTCTTGCGACAAACACGATGAGGATTGCTTTGAAGCGGTGAGAGATAATATAATCGGCGTACGACGATGTTTAGTCGGTTTTGTGATCTCAGGAAGGAAACCGACCTAGAGACGCTAACTCGAGAGGAAGTACAGGGTTAATCGTCTGGAAGGTACGAACATTCCTGAGTGACACGGGAGGAAACTCCGAAGACAATGAGGATTGTCTACGATAAACTTTGACTATTTCTAGAATTTATGCTTGTTGTTGCAAGTTGCTACGCTAGATGCTTCATTAACTTTCGCGCTACTAACTTTGCTTCGGTCGTCGTTCAAAAACTATATTGGCCTACAGATATGTACTGGGAACAAACTCCACTATACATACTGTTCAGTTATGAAAGAAGACAGTAACTACGAAAGAGTTACTACTACGAAAAACTAATTTTTTTGTATATTTGATTTAGTTTTATTATTTGTTTTAATAAATACAGTTTTTTTCATGGTTAAGTAGTATGGTCATGTAAACTATATTGCTACATATTCAGTGAACACATGTTCAGTAATTGTTTCATTTACACGTTTTGCGCTTGTATCTATTCTAACACACATTGTGATCCTGCTGTGAAAATAGCTGTGCATGGTGTCATATAGAGATTAGGCAGCACGTGGCAGGAATGTGTATCGTGTATGTGATTCAGAAGCAAGAGAATCCTCCGTGAATCCTCAGAGAAACATAGTTTCAGAGAGTTGGAATTTCTTTTATTAAATACACTTTTCATCGTTTTATTTCATATTTGACAAACAGGAATCTGCATGCAACCCAGTATCCCTGCAGTATAGTAGATCAAGCAACTCTGTATACGTATAATAATTTTTATAGTAATTTTATTCGGTTGATATTACTGTAGCAAAAAGATTAAAAACGGCGAATTTTTATTATTAAATATATTTTCTTTTCTTTTCTAGAATCTTGTTTCAAATATTATACGGACTATCGAAAACGAAAATGAATAGTCACATGATAATCCGGTGTCCTTTTGCTACATGTGTTAGGGATTTAACGAAGTCTAGACTGTCTACAGCCCTCTGGATTGCAGAGTGCCACGTAACCACGTGGAACACGGGAAAAGGATTCTCTCGCAGGACGCTCGACCAATCGAACAAATAAAACACGGCGCAGGGTTCGACAGGCTGATCTCATCGCCGAAATGACTACTTGTTCCACACCCCGCCCGACAATATCAGCCTGCTAACCCTGCCCCTTCGGTGGAAATCCCAGCTTCTGTGCTTTTCGATCGCATTGTCGGCGCTATTCGCTCACAATGAAACGCGATATATCTATACGTTGTCGACCCGTATCGTTTACGTTCAAGAAGTGGACACAGGGACCGGCTTGTTGATAGCTTCATCGCGGTTTTCCAAGGATTTTCTCTATTATTATTCGTGATTTTCTCGATATTTTTCTATATTTTCTGAATCTTAATATTGTAACTATAACAAATATTTGTAATATCATATTTTAAATTTCTTGAGTTTTTTCCTGATAAAAATATTTTCCGTGTATTTTCACAATCAGTTCACATTTTTATGTTAAAACAAGCTCAGATAATTACGAGTCCAATTTTTCCCCGAGATGGATTAAAGCAAACGATGTTCGGTATTAAGAGGAAATCGTTCGGAATTAAAAATTTAATCGAGAATATCTGTCTTTCTTCTATCCCGGTCGTAGACAGGGATGCAAATTGATCATTACGACGATTTTCATTTTAAATTTGCTGCTTAATTTGACTGACGGCTGTCCCTAATTGCGCGCTAAGTACGTCAATTTTACGAAGAATAATTCACGAAATTCATTTGTTAAGTAGTAAAACCAATCCAATTAAAAGGTTCCCAGACAGAAACTTTCCTAGTGTCAGATCGTCCGCTTTAAAGAAGCATTTCTCAATGAAATTTATCTACCCTTGTTTAGTACCCGGATGTTTACTCCTATTTATCTTCGGCTCTAAATCAGCAAGCGTGAATCAATTTCGACCCTGTTGGAGATTTGCATTGAACACGTAAACAAGGAAGGTTGTAGAACAACAGAAGGATTTACACGGGCATTAACGTAGAATTGAGAAAGGAATTGTGGGCGGGCAATTGCGTTATATTTAATTTAGTTGAAAGCCTATGTTGTGTATGCTGTTTATACACCAATGATTATCTATATCTATCCAGTATTTCATACATATATACCAAGTGTATTTTCAATTCTTAATTCTCATTTTCTATTCCATGATCCTCTTATCCTATTTACGTACTTTTATCTAAAACAGAAGCTTCCTGAAAAAATTGTATTAAAGAATTCTCTGAATGAAAGAGCTAATATTAATTTCCAAAATATTATTGTAAAACTCAAATTACTATCTCATACGTACAAAGTATGCAACGCTCGACGAAACAAAAGCACGAATCCATTGGAGCGATTAACTCCACTTCTACGACTATTTTTTGACTTCCGTCAATGTGATAGCCGGAGTTCTAGGCAGGCAGATATGTCTCCCGCACGAGACATCATTTGTCTCGTAGCAGGATTACGTTCAATCGCATCTGGATAAGCTCGTTGACTCGGATCGCAACTACTCGCTCCGATATTTTATCTCGTGGGACGTTTTCATCGTTTCTCCTCTTTTTAATAGGTTACGTCGTTCGATCAACTCGACCTCCTACGCATGTACGTGTACGCGTTTATGGGATGAAAAAAGGATCGATTAACCAGGAATCTCGGCGTATAGTCGAGGGAAAATATTGCTCGACGTCGATCGCCAAATATTTGACGATTGGGTGATCCCCTCTGCCTCGGCTGGCTCCTTTTTACAGGAACGCACTCCTCACGTATCGATGATAGAATTTCTCCATTAAAGCTTTCCCACTTGGGTGCAGATAGATATCGTGACATCGTACGATCACTTGCTTGTGATTTATGAAAAGACATAGAGTTTGTTGGGAAGATTATGGGATCGTAGTAGCATTTTATGAAATTTTCATCGAGTGGTACGTCGATTTTAGGGGAAACGAAGTTTTATTCTCATAAAAAAAATCTTTTAACCGTAGCAAATTTATGTGGTTGTGATAGAATTGCACGATACTTTCTTCTCGTAAGATTGAAATTTTATTCTCGTAAAAAACGTCTTAGAAACTGTAGAAAAATGTTTAATAGAACCGTATGAAGCCTTCGCTACCCAAAGGGGAGATACGCAGATTTTTCAAGAAACAAAGTTTCTTTTTTTATACAAAATGCTTTAAGAACTCTGAGATTACAAGAGTGTAGTAAAGTCGTATGAAACTTTCAGTAAAAGAATCTACCGGTACATTGGGCTTTCACGAAACGAAGTTTTCTTTTTATACATATAAGAATCGTAGAAATTCTAATAGCAGGATGAAAATGGTATCTCGAACGTATCAATACACGATAGGAGAAGTCATGTTCAACCACCCTTTTCAAACCTGGCGAAATATTTCATACCCTTCCGTATAAAAAATTTCTCTTATTGAATTCTTGATGAAATAAGCGGATCGTCGTCGGAATTTCGAGGCGCCAGTTGGGTCTGCGCCTCGAATAAATCGCTTCGCTTTTCCAAGGGGTCATGGCGTTAAAACACGATGCCTGACTATGACCACCGCTAGAGCACGTATCGCGGATATTTCGTCGGGATATAAATTATCGCTATTTGTACAAGAAAAAAGTATAATCTAACCCTCTGTTTTTAGGTTTTTCCAAATATTTCCATATCTTTCCTTGCACAATTTTCAAGCGAGGTGTCGAGTTATTTAAAAATTTATTCTACGGATTATAGAAAAAGGATCGTGAATAAGTTTAAGTAAATTTAATTAAACTCACGCTTTGAATAATATCGCGGAACAATTTCGTTTACGCTACCATGATCTAAACGAGCGCTAGGAGATTTCCCTTAGAAATCCCTCTCTTAGAAACGATCCCTCAGTTTTCAGCATGACGAACTCGCTACGTGTGCGCGCACGTCGAAATACAACGCGACGCGACGTCTCGTCTCGTCTCGTCTCCTCTCGTCTCGTTCATCTCGTTATGACGAACGTTCACAGAGAAAGGAAATCCCAAAAGAACTCGCACAGTCGTCTGATAATCTCTGTCCTTATTATCTCGCCTAACGAACCAAGGCGAACGAAGGAACGCGAGAGTGCCGAAATTCCTTGCGTGGAACGCATAACAGCGCGATCAATTCGAAAAATTCTTTAAACCCCCTGTACTGTACCGTCGCGTCGCGTCGATATGAGAATTCTTCGCCGAGTTCCGAGCACCGTTCTTAGCTACGACTTCGCGCGAGTAATCTAGAGTCGCTCGAAGTGCGATCGTTGCATTGAACGGCGCACGATATCGGCTCGTTATATCCCAGCCGGCGACGCTGTGCTTCAGATACGAAAACAGACAGTTTCAACAAGCTGAAGACAAACAGAAATACAGTTTTATGGGGAGAACAATTTTTGTTATGAAAATAGGAACAAGTTCTGATACTAAAACGAAAAGTAAAGAAACGATATTAATTTTAATGGACATTTTGGATTTTTAGATAACTATATAGCATGTAGAATATCTAATTAAGGCGTAACGAGTCGATTTAATCGAAAATTTTCTTTAAAATTTCTTTAAAATCTACAAAAATCTATATAATTTCTATAAAAAATTATTCAAAAATTGGTTGCTTTTTTACTATCCTGCTAATTCCAAAATTTACCAGCGGTGATCGAGAAGAGACACGCATCACGGATTTTCAATCTAATATCACTTAGATGATATTTATTATAGGACGCGTTATCTAACTCGCACATGCTCGGCCAAACAAATTTGTATGTAAATAGCAGTGGTAACCAACCCGATAAATCGCTACATTGTTTGTAGGTTACACGATATAACATGTATTATTTACCGAGACAAATATATATGAATATTTTTCGACGAAATAAATCGTCGCAACGTTTTTTATATGCGAGTTATACGAATTCTGTTTGTTGATAAACGAACACCCTCCTTGTCGTCTCGTTGAAAGCTCGTATTTTTTTTTCAAATGTTCTCTTCCTGGTGTTCTCTCCCTCTCTTTCTCTATCTCTCTCCTCCATCCCCCTTCTCTCGAGAATCCCTGAATTTATACGCATTTGCTTTGATAATTTCGCCAAGGATTGCTTTTGCTAGGTTGTAAGCGTTGCGTTTATTGTTCAGGCTGTATCAGTTCCGCGGAACATTGCGAACAAAATTGTTTCCTGCGGTGAAATTCCAAGAGGATTAAGAGAAAGGAGAGTGTTGCGCTTTGCTACAATTTATTTAGCGCGTAAGCCTCGTGTAATTTTACTTTTGCACGTATGAATGTAATATTCTTATTAAGACCGGTTCATAAGATTGAACGAAAATTGAGTCGACTACAGATGGGAAGTTTCCTGGTTGTCAAATATTAGTATACATATGGTACTCTTGAAGAAATGGAAAATTAATGTTATGGCCGTCGTCGACAAATATAGAGAAAAGAAAGGAGGTTACTATATAAATAAGTTTATAAATATTTAGAAAGTTTCAAAACATTTCACCATGCAAGTGTATTAAATCTGCTTGATCGTGTCATACAAATTTTCCAAATCCAAATTAATTAATACTAATAGAAATCACTTGCGTTCTAATTACGAAATAAGATGTGCCGCGCAATACTCCAGAATCCCTTATTATCCCTTGAAATCAGTATGAAAACAGAGACTATCCATATATCCAAACAGACCATTCAAGCGTCCTCATGAAACATTGACACACACGCGCTCGTCGTTTCACGCGTATTCAGCCGAAAAAAAGAAAAAACGGTTTCGGCGAGAAAGTCAGGCAAAACAGGAAGAGTACAAGGAGTGTGATGGCAAGAGGAAAAGTGTACTCGTTGATTCGAGGCGAGTTCCGGGCGAACTGGAAGGCGCATCACCATTGAATCAGAAGGCTCTTGAAAAATACGAGGCAGTCGTTTGAAAAGCCGCCTCAACATGATCTCTTTCTCTTTCTCTTTCAGGTTGGCGTACGAGTCACGGCGATACTCGGCTCTGTGCGCAATCTGGATCAAGGCCCGTGTCGATGCTTACCTACTAGGAATTCCGATATTGCAACTCAGCGTTTCGCGCGCGAGCTCACCCTGTTCACCCAGCGCGCCCTTCCCTCCCCACCCAGTCCACCATGGCCGGTGTCGCGTTGGGTGCGGACATACGTATGCACGTGAAATCGACTAGGTGCATGTGTCCTCGATGTATGTGTGCTGCCAGGCGAAAGCGAGTACTCGACTAAAAGCGAACACGCCACGCTGCCGCGCCGAATCTAACACATCGAATGAATACTTCGAAGCAAACACGTACACTGCCTCACCAAAGTATTTGGACACTAACCATACAACGATTTTATGTGTACGCTTTATGTGATTCGTTAAGTATATCGAAATTTCATTAGCAGTGTAACGAGACTCGACTGTCATGATTATATTAAATTATATTATATTATTAAATTAGATCCCATTAAATGTTGAGGTTTATTAATATATAGTAGATAGTCGATTCAAATACCTTTGTGAGGTGTAATACATATATCTTTGAATTTGTTTGATACTTTATCAATATAATCATGTTAATCAATTGTCGTGATAACAATACTGACGTAATTTCAAAATGTTTCGTGTTACACACGTGACGTATTCGTAGGAGATGACTACGACTGTTCGAGTGCTTTCGTGAGCCTGTGTAACACACGACTGAGAGAACACACGAAGTGGACGTTCTAACGAGTAGAAGTTTGACGGACGAACGGTTCGGAGCGACCGAGAGGGACATGCAGCGAAGTTCCTGCCATTTGCATGAAAGGTATCGCGTTCGATTAACGGATTCTGGGTTAAAAATTGAATTATTCATGGCACCGTGAGGGGTGGCTGTTTAACTGTCACGAGGCGAGCTGTTGTAAAGCCTTGGATTTACAAGGACTAGGAATGATTTCGGTTAAAAGTTATGGAAGTGGTTGGGGCTTAGATAGATGAATCGATGGTCGGGGAGAACAGATTGAATTTCATGTTCTTCTGTACATAGTTTCAATAATAGTTAAAGGATTAAATTAATTGGCTGCCCATTCCCGCAACACGAAATCTGGTCGGGTTCTCATTTCCGCCGAAAAACACGAAACCAATCAAACCACCGTCCTACCTTCTCGTTCAGTCAATACGTTCTGTTGGGAAGGGGAGCATTTTCCAATAAAGACAAATAAAATTCTCCGATCGAACTTGCGTTCAACATTCCCCAGCTGGCTAAAATTCATCAGCTAAAAGAAACAACCTCATCGACTGGCCACTTTTCGCAACAAATAACGAGAGTTTCTTTAGTAATTTGTTTCGAAGGTGGGAAAACGTGTGGCTTGGTCGTTGACGATCTCGGAACGACGGAGCGTTCCCTAGACGCTCTTTATATGCGTCGTAAGTCGCAACTCCTATGAACTAAAAGCTAAGGATACTCTGGAGCTTTTGCCTTGTCTTGGCAGCTATCTTTGCTCTAAGTTGACTCGTCGTCGACGCACGAAATAAAACGTTCAGTTTGATATGGCTCGCGTGGACGCTGAAAGGGGACGCATAAATTTCACGAGGCAACGCAGTCGCGCGATTGCACTTGCAATTACGGCCACTTCGCTGGAACGGAGCGCGTCGGTTCGAACGGGAATTGCAATCTCGCCCGGATGAATTATCTCGTTGGCGAGGCGCGTTCTTTGGAGCCATGTATGCCAGGCAAGTGACGACGCATTGTCTCGAGCACTCGCCGAGAATGAAGTGGTTTCATGGAACCTGCGAGTGGCTGTTTATCGTGTGCCCGTTTTTTCTCTCTTCCAGTGTCACGTGGACACTGGAGAAGTAAGAGAAATTTTTTGATGATCGCGCTCCACGCTTTTTACACCTTTTATCTAGATTCAAAACGATGTCTTGAATCGTTTTTAATCTCTCGACTATTTCGCTGATATCTATGTAAAAGTCGAGGAGCGATTTAATGGATTTCGCAAGATTTAACTGGTCTCATGGTTTTTGTTTCGCGGTTTTGCTTTTCGCCGTGCGTTTTATACAATACGTTACGGAATTAGATCCGGTTTTTGGGATATTTATAGAGTTATTCGTCGGTCGAGATAAGAATCTCGCGGAACGCGAATAGTCGACCGATCATTTTCCATACCTGAGACTTTTCCCGTGACATTTATCATTATTTCTTTCGTACCGAATCGGGTCGCTGGTATTCAGGGATTGTCAAGAGAATAAGATATCGTTAAGGCGAAACGCACGAACTGTTGGCTGGAAGTTCCAGTGAAAGGTGTTATTACGAATAATCTCCTCCTCTCGGAAAGCACACGCAACGCGTTTCATAGTCGAACATATGCTACAAAATTGATTTTATCCGACTCTAGAATAGCATTCGAATCTTGTCGATTGTTGATACCTACGTAGCTTTTGTTACGAACTGTTCTATTTTTCGTCGTGTCCAAAAGCACGTTTACAACCAGACAAAAACATACAAACGTGAAACTTAATTTCGCTAGAAAATATGCAATCCACAGATCGGCGATTGTGTAAATTCCAAAGTTAAAACAAACTCCAATCAGTAATAGAGTAATATCAGGTAGTTTTGGCGTAGACGCTCGAATAAACACGAAAATAAACAATCGGCTTAAACTCTATCTGCTCAATCGAATATCGCCGTTCGATGTATTTATTTATTTATTTTCACTCGACTTTCACGTAACACAATCGCAGAGAAACGGGTCAAATACTCGTAAATAGCAGACAGTTCGATAGCGTCGTCGGGGTATTACGCGATTATCGAGAAGCAGCTAGATTCAAAGGAAGAGAAATCTGAATGAGTAGGATAACGATAGAAGGACGAACTAAATTTCAGAGCCACGAGAAAACTACTTAACCGAATGATAAAATCTAAGTGCCTCGTTCCAAGCAATTTTCGCGAAACTTTAATGGAGACGCCTTGCCGTTCGCACAGATAAAGATGCTTTATCGACTACTCGAGTAATCATCTCGCTCTTTGCATGAATTAACAGATTCGAACCATTTCGATTCTCGATCCTTCGATCGATGATTTTAACACGTTCCGTGTTGCACCGATTTCTTGTGATTTGTCATTGGTATGCCATCGATGATGTATAATACGTAGTATATGTGTCATATCTGTTAAATGAATTGTGATCCTTGATGGTTAGAAAATTACAAAAATATTATCGTAGAAAAAAGAACTTTGATCCATAAAAAATTGCAAGGTACGTTATAATTGCGTATAGAAGATGATACTAGAAAGATTTTCATGATTCTGTTCCATTTTATAGTCATTGCACCAAGTGAGATGTTCAGTACAGATCACTACTGGACCTATTAACCAAAAGCTTCAAAATGTTCGTTCCCATAAAGTACATACAGTTGCCAAAGTTTAGTCCTTAACCCTAAGAGAATAAGATTACGAACGCTTAAACAACAATTAAGTTCCGACACTTCCGTTGTCCTAAGGCGAACAGTACTTACAATAAAGTAAATATTTGAACGCTCAGAAATATACTTAGACTATAAACTTAGGAGAATCGTGACACGTACTTCGATTCTAAAAAAGATACATCCAATTAAATTGTACCCTTCGACCCAGCCATGCTCCCATAAAGCAGAGCTTCTTGGTTGGAAATACGGCAAGATCGTCATAGAATACCGGCTTCTTCTCTGACACTGAGCAACCACACCTTCGTAGAGCTTCTAAGCACATTATAATTCCCCGTAGTCGGTAGTCGAGTTATAAATCTTTAATACTGTTAGCACCACAGCGATGCGCCTTCGTTCCGGACTTCATTAGGGTTTATTTTACGACGTGGAATATTCAGCAGGAAGGAAGAGATCCACAGGCTTAACGGAGGAGTGCATTTTTCGACCCGCGACCCCCTGCCTCTTCTCGAAAAGACCTTCCGTGAGTGTCGGAAAGGGAGGATGACGCGTCGCATCTTCGTCGTTAACGATATCGATCCGCGAATCTAATGCTAGCAACTCGACTGATTCGCACGGCCGCGAGGGTAATTAAAGTCGCGGGAGTGCTCGTCGGAAATTCACCAACTTATATTTGCGGAACGTGCCTCGCGAACGTCGTCCGGGGATGGAAGGCGAAAGCTCGCCCCTTTTCGTTCTACGTGACACGGTTCCACAGATCTATGTGACGAAGCTTTTACCCGGCGCTACGTATTACACAGGATATCATAAAATATGTTTGGGATATTTATAGAGTCGGTTCTGAACATCAAAACGATGAGAAAATGTTGGATACAAAAATGTCGTTTGAGACTTACTTGGAAATAATGTTATTTTACGCTAGAAATATATAATGGTTGGTATGGATAAATCTGTTCACGAATCTTTCTCACTTGACTTTTTCAAAAAGAAGTCTATTCTCTGATAGACTTTTAAGAGATAATATTATTAAACAGAAAATTAGTACATATATTCCATCGTCTCGGTAAATCAGTCGAAAGCAAACTGGAAACGTAAGATCTTTAAATCTTGTATCGATTTAATCTGCCGAAGGAAGCAGAATACCGTGTACGTAATCCTGACTTTTACGATATCTTAACCAAACTATTGAATAAAAATATATTCCCATTAAGAAATTCACAATATTCGTTTCGAGCAATCACCGGTCACGTGAAATTTTGATTCTGTGAGTTTTCCTCGAAGAATCAAACGTTTTGAGACATCGACGAAAGTCATGCGATATCGAAGCAAGTCCCGCGTGTTGAATCACGATGAGCTATTCGCACGATTCGTGTGGAGAATGAGCTTTTTCAGGTACAACACGACAGTGTTCCGCTGTTTCTCATCGAGATCCTGAATAAGATTCGCCTCCAACTTGACGGCTAGAGAGGGAATAGAATTCCCGAAGCTTGTGCACGAATGACAATGTATCAAAAGATCGATGTTGTCTCCGCTGGAAGAAACTGTCTCCCCGAGATCGTACATCAGCGTCGAGCTGATTACTCTAGTCGAATAAGGAGGAAATCCTATTTACTTGCGATACTTCTTAGAGAAAATGTTATTATCTCTTTGCCAAGATAACTACGGCCTAATTGCGTTTAGTTTAAACTTTTATCTTAGTTAAAACTAGTTTATTAGATTAAAATCGTTGCTACATCTTTCTTTGTATCATGCATTTTAGGGGAAATGCTTTTTGTTTATTTGTGAGATTAATTCTAGGATTAATTAATATACAAAGTAGGCTCAAAAAATAATTTATTAATGAAAATTATAGTTTTCGCTATATTATATCAGAATAGTAAAATCAAACACACAATTTCTATGCACCCAATACTAATTAATGTCCAGTTTTAATTACTGTTAATATCGGAATTGTATTCTGCAGTACCCAAATCCATAATACTGGATGTTGCAATAGTGACAATAGCTAGTAGTCTTAGCACTGTATAGCTTAAATGTACATTAATTCATAGGTATCTTGTATATCAGGTCTATGTTCATATTACCTTCAAATCTTCCCCTTTGATCAGAGCTATTTCAAATTAATTAATTAATCCTGAAATTTCCCTATATCGAGTAGCTCACTTAAATACTTGAACGCTTGTCATAGAAAACTTGCATATAAAATATTACGAAATATTCGTTGACATAAAATTGATAAAATTGATTGATCAAAATAGGCACGACATATAAAAATTCACAAAGTTTTATAAAAAAAAAAGAAGGCTGGTAAAAATATATAATTTGAAAATTGAGTAAAAAGACACAGTCTCGATAAAACGAAAAACGTGATTCATCGTGTTTTTCTTCTCTGGTCTTCGAAAGTATTCGAATACTTTGTTGAACTATTCTGTAGAGTCTCTCTTATCTTAATTTCTTCCAGATTGAATTAATCAAATCAGAATTTCCCTAAAATTCCATCCTTCCTATGATTAGAATACTCCAGCAACCCCATTTCTAGATTTCTCCACGCTGGCACCCCCTTAATCACGGTCTGGCCTCTCTCGTCAACATAGTATGGTTCAAATTGCGGCTAAGTTTCCCCGGGGCGGTTCACCGCGTTGAAATTCGTGCAATTACACTGGGAGGAAAGTTTTGGTCGCGTGGCCAGGACGCGACGATGGTCAGGGGTGAGCGTGTGTACCTCTGAGGAGCGACGTTTTCGGATGCACGGTCCTCTCGTCGAAGCTGTGCGCGGAATAGCAAAGAGGGTGGACTGATGAAGTCGCACTATCCCGGTAACAGGTGAAGATTCGATCCTCTGTAGTCACCTTGCGGGGTCCTCCCTGATTCTCTCTGTCGCACAACGTACGCTCGGGAGTGCGGTCACGTAGCGGCCAGCGAGTTAAATTTTTCAGTGTCCTGTTTCGTAGGAGTTACGTCCTCCATTATGGAAACTTTCCCCTGAGCGGGCAAGCTCTTAGAGATCATGGAAGCGACTTAACCGGTAAGAGGTACTCGGTTTAAAGGATGAATCATATTGTAAGAGAATCGTTTGCTTGCTACCTGACCGCTTCATATGCGACATGCAAATCAAGATCTTTGTTCCTGAAAAAGCTTTTACCCAGCTTTCCACATTGGATAACTAATCAGTTGAGTGGGTATATTAATTAATATATGCACGCGGAGCAGGAAGCTAAAGGCAATTCTAGAGATTATAACGAAACGGGCGTGGAAGTGCAGGGACGAATTTCGGATATAGCGTTGTGTGTGGATGTATTATACATATATTTGCGATTGATGAATTTTCTACTCACGTCGAGATATATATTTCAAGATTAATTCGTTGGTTAAACAGTCTTCAGAGCGGGTGAAAAGGCATATATGCGTGCATATGTGTATCGAAGCAACACGTAGACCCTCACCCGCAGCACTACCAGAGGCTAAATTAACTCGCGAGGCGGTTAATTAGTCAGGCTGTTAAATTCGGTGTATCAGAGCGAAGATGTGTACCTTCGTCAGCCACCGTGCGAAATTTTCGTGGATCAGAAGTACGGCACAAGAGAAAAGAATCTCGTGCTCGTTAATTAGTCGCAGAAGTAATTAAAACTCGTTTACTTCCAATCCGTCTATCAAAGATTAACTTCGACCCATTCAATAAATGTTCACCGTGGAACATTCTCTCTTTTCTCGTTCCTTCTCTCTTCCTTATTTTTTTCCTTCTCTTTGTTTTCCCTACGTTCGCTCCTAACGAGCAGAACCCACCGTGAAAAAGGTGCCGCGAGATAAATTTAATTACTCACCACAACATCCTTACCCGCGTAACCGTGTCGAATACATAGATAATCGTATAAAATTCGTCCCAATCTCGCGACCAATCATCGCAACACGTATATTGTAAATTATTTCGTTCCTGTCAATTATAGAGGAGCGTAAATCTCGAAAAATCTCTCAGGATTTATATCTAATTAACGCGATACACAAGGATTACGTAAATTTGCATTTATTTAAATTTGCACGAGACGAACATTCGCCAACTAATTTTCAATCTTTTTCGGTAATTTTAAATTTGGTCGCTATTGATAACACGTTTAAAAGATGTAGCCATCGATTCGACTCACCGATTCTGATGACCGGTGGCAGCGACATGGCAGTGGTGACCAGGATGACAATGATGGCGAACAAAAGTGCCATTGTGCTCGACGTAAGCTCAACTCGCACCTCACTATGACATCGTTCTTGCGTACTCCGTTTCGGGGCAGAATGCGATACCAGCAGCCGAAAGAACCATATGAATACACGAAAACTAGGATTATTCACGAACACTTTAACACGGAACCGCACATTGTCGGAGCCTCGCCGCGCACATCCATGCAAATCCTCAAAGGACCTTCATTGTCCACACCTGAAACGATACAAGATATTCTATTGAAATGAAATTCACTTGTTCCAGTTATTTTAAGTTATTTGTTCTAGATTCCTAATAATTGGACTACGAGTATACATTCAAATTTCTACAATCTTTCTTAAAAAATTAGGCCCTAGACAGAAACTTGTTTTACCTATTCGATAGACGCAACGAATGCAGTTTTAATATCTTAAATATATTTGCATATTGTGCGTATTCAGTGCACTTTTGTACTTTTAAATTTTCCATTTCAAATATCAGCTTACGAATCTACAATTTACCAATAATTTATTTTCTCTGCGTATTATCTACCAATATGAATATTTTCATTAATTCCAACTTTACAAACAGCTGTACTGTCCATGTCATCCACATCAACTTTTTATCGATCTGCTTTTCATTCCGAGATATTAAAGAACGCGAATTCTACATAAAGTGGGCAGAATTTCGGGAAAACGAGGAAGCAATGTCAGACGAGCCGGCGTTCTCATTAGGTAGGTATCGATTATCGAAAAACATCGGTAAGTCTCTTTGCAAGTGTTCAATGGTGGCCGCATCGCCGTGTGTACATATGATCCGTCATTATGCGAAAGGGAGACCAGGTGCACACAGGGAATCGTGTTGGTAGAATCATGCAGGCCAGACCGCTCCGATATCATTGGCTATCCGGTATAATTTCGCGGACATCATGTATGAACTTTACCTCCATCTTCTGCATGTGTACAAGTTTGTCGATGAGACCTAATGCGCGCCATCAGTTTAATAGGAAGCTTCCCAGTGTGTGTAAGCTAGGAGCATAAATCACTATGTGCATCTTTGAGCAACGATGCGTTAATTGAATTCACGTTCGAAAAAACAACACAACTCAACGCGATATAAAACGTTCCTGAAGCGATATTGTCACTAGCGAGTTCCGTTCGATTTGATTCAATGGGAAAAGGTCGGTTTTGTTTGAGTGGCGTTTTCGTTGAAAGTGGTCGAGCAATATCTTCTGGTAATTGAACTTTCCAGGAATTCCTCCACCTCGTTTCTTTTTTTTTTTTTTTTTTTTTTGTCTGTTTGAAGATATATCTCATGATTCAGCGGATACGTTTTAGCGAAAGAAGGATTATGCAATTCAATCGAAGAATCTAGATTATCGGGGGGGG